>NW_028324324.1:36296-132033 GCF_058129835.1 Hydra viridissima
TGAAAAAGCAGATTTTGTAAAGAAAAGGGAGTCCCCTTTGGCGACTTTTTTTTTTTTTTTTCGTAAACGGTTGCAAAAGCCTACGGCACCAGGAGTTCCCAGGCGGTCACCCATCCAAGTACTACCCTGGCCCGACGATGCTTAACTTCCGTGATCGGACGAGAACGGGTGTATTCACCGTGGTATGGTCGTAGGCAATAGTGTACGGCTTTAATTTAAAATTTAAAGTTTCTAACGCCTTAACAATAATTTTTAACGGATGTGTGGCTATGAAAATAGCCTTTTGTGTTGTTTATACCGCCGTTTACTGGGCTGCTGGCTTTGGAACCTTCTCGTTCTTTTTGGGAAGCAACACAGCTTGAATGTTTGGCAACACACCGCCGCTCGCAATTGTAACACCTGACAACAACTTGTTTAACTCTTCGTCGTTGCGAACAGCTAGCTGTAAGTGACGAGGAATGATCCTGGCTTTTTTGTTATCGCGTGCAGCATTACCAGCTAACTCTAAGATTTCGGCGGAGAGGTATTCCAAAACTGCAGCTAAGTAGACCGGTGCGCCTGAACCGATGCGATTGGCGTAATGCCCTTTGCGCAAAAATCGGTGAACGCGACCAACAGGAAACTGAAGACCCGCTCTAAAAGATCGAGTTTTTGCCTTGGCCTTAGCTTTTCCTCCTTTTCCACGTCCTGACATTTTATTTTCTAACACAAGCAGAGACAGACAGACGGACCAGAGATCTCGTGCGCCTTTTTTTTATTTTAAACAGCAAAAAGTTTGCTATTCTTATCAAAATAGAGTGGTCTCAAAGTCAACCTTTTTTTAACCAATAGTAAAAAAGAAATAAACGATGCTCAAACAACTTAATCTTTTAAGAACCAATAGAAGTGCATATGACGCAAGAGTTTTCAAGTTGGAGGCTACAACTTTATCTTAAATTAAATCCAGTTGCAATGCAATGAAAACAAACGAAAAGAATTTTTACTGTTAGGCCCGTCGAAATGTCAGACGCACAAAAAACCGGAGGAAAACAAGCGCCAAAGGTGGCGAAAAAAGGCGAGAAGCGCGCCGGTAAGAAAGGTGGTAAATCGCTGGAACTGGTGACAAGAAGCGCAAGAGAAAGAGACGAGAGTCTTATGCCATTTACATTTACAACGTCCTGAAGCAAGTTCACCCTGATGTCGGTGTTTCTTCTAAAGCAATGAGCATCATGAATTCTTTCGTGAACGACATTTTCGAAAGAATTGCTTCTGAAGCTTCGCGGCTCGCCCTTCAAAATAAGAAATCTACGATCTCTTCGCGTGAAATTCAAACCGCCGTGCGCCTTTTACTTCCCGGTGAACTTGCTAAACACGCAGTGAGCGAAGGCACCAAGGCTGTTACCAAGTACACCAGCAGTAAGTAGATCAAAATCCGCTCAAACGGCTATTTTTATAGCCACGCATCTTTTAAAAACATTAGACGCATTAACGAAATAGGTTCAAATGAAAATATCTGTTGCAATCGCTATATTTAATTGTGCAAACAATGCCAAGTGCAGAATAGCTAAACTAGCTGCTAAAATAAAACACTTAAACTGCTGCATCCGTCCTAGGCTATGAACAACTTAAAACCTTTTTTTTTCTTCTTCAAAATTGCTCTCAAACTCCCCTTTTCTAGAATATACATCGACCTAAAAAGCACGGAGCAGTTACCGGTGAGGTTACTGTGACTTTCAAACTCAATTAGTGTAATTGTTACTACCTGACAAAGTCCTAAATGCCGCGCAACGTTTTAAAGAAATGTGTACCTATGAAAATAGCCGTTTGATGAAGGATTGAGCAGTACAGGTTATTTCTTGTCCACTTTTGCGGTGGCACTCTTTGCAGCGACTTTCTTCTTAGGTGCTGTTTCAGCTTTCTTTACCGCGGGTTTTTTAGCAACCGGTAGCTTGGCGCTCCTTTTTAACTGGAGCGCATGAAATAGCACCAGCGCGACTAATCTTAGTGAGAGCAGTTCTACTTTTGAAAGTGTATGAGCAACGCTGGCTTCTAAAAATCCATTAGTCGATTGTCGCTATACCTATGCTGCCACGCAAACTCAATAGTGGTGGGGATCACAAACACGCAAGATAGTACGACTGCAAGAATATTTAATGCGTTGGCAAAGTGTTCAAAGTATTCAAATGTTGTCAGCAAAATTGTTACATCAACGGGTAAAGAAAACTGACGTTCTGTAAAGCTATCAAAATGTATCAAGGTGTAGAAAAAGTCTAATTAAAACAGTTAATAGTACCGCTGTCATTTTGTAGATGATTTTTTATGGATTATGTTAGTTATGGAAAAATAATTGGTGCATGAAAGGGTCAATGGGATAGTTACGAAACTACAAATGTTGTTAATGTTTGTAAGAAAATAAGACCGAGGAAGTAGACACAGTGTAATATCGTCAGTACAAATCATAATCTGATCACAATCGGAAAAAAAAAGAAGAAGAAGAATACAGTTTTGTTTGTAAATTTTTTTTTAATGACTCATAAAAAGGCTTGGGTACTAGTGATAACCCACAAGCTCTAAAATATCTAAAAAGATGCACTGTCTTCCGACCAGAGTTTCGGCACGGAAAAAACACATACTACAATTTAGTCACTGTGTATTAAGGTATGCATCAAATACTTGCCAATCGCATTTCGTTCATTTCGGGGTTTCGGGAAGGGGAATGATAAAAAAAAAAAAGAAAGAATTCGCAACTGAGCGTCCGCGGTGCACCCATCTTACTAGGCTGCGCGAGTAAGCAGAAACCGTTACTATGCTCTTAGCTAAACCAATGATATTTATACTAACTAGATGTAAAACTTCAAATAAATTTCGTAAGAAATTGTGAAGCAAGTTTTTTAAGTTTTTAAAGCCGGTAGCCTCTTTATTTAAACTGACAATAATTCGTTTGTTTTAATCGATGTTTTTATGATTCTGGCTGGCAAAAAAAAACTTGCTTGGCAAAAAAATATGCTTCACTGCGAAAGCGCGAGTTAAATATCTAGTTAATATACACTTAACCGCAAAATTAACGCACCACATACATTTCGATTTATTTTAATTGTGGTCATATATTTTGACAAACGTGTTAAGAATAGAACACATGAACACAGTTATTTCGATGATAATAATAAAAGCGACTTTGAGGATGGTGAGAAAAGAAAAGAAAAGAAAGAAAAACAAACTAAAACTAGAAATATGGTAAGTAATAAAATTAAGGTAAGTAACAAAATAAACTAAGATGATTATTGTTGTTATGCACACTAATACAGCTTAAAATGTAACATTTTTGACTTATCAATATCTAGTGTTGCCACATCTTGATGTTGTTGCAGCCAGACAGCACCGTGGATTTCTTTTAATTAGAGGTGTAATCGTTTCTTGAAGGATATCTTCACATACGCGGATAAGACTTTGTCGCAACTCGTCTAGGTGGTGGATGTTGACTTCTAACACAGCGTGCCATTATGCCCCAAAGATGCTCTATTGGGTTCATATCTGGACTGCAAGCCGGCCACTCCAAAACTTGAATAGTAGCATTTTGTAAGTATTCAGTAACAACATGCGCCGTATGTGGTCTAGCATTATCTTACATAAGAAGGAATCCATCTCCCATGAACGATGCAAGAGGTACCAAAAAAGGTTTTAAAATGTCAGCTTATGTATCGTTGAGAAGTCAGAACAGACGTGTTGCTCAAATGACAGTTATCATTGAGCAACACATCTGTTCATACTAACTTTATACATACTTTTCTTTTAAAAGTGAGGTTTAGTTACAGCAAAACGTGCTGCTTATGAAAAGCTGCTACAATTTGGAAACTAAAACGGAATAAAGCCTACAAATGACGTCACAATAAACATTATTATCGACTTTGTATTTGATAAATCCGGGAAATACGTAATATTTTTCAAAATAAGTCGGAATTTATAAGTGGTGCGTTAATTTTGCGGTAAAGTGCATATCATTGAGTTTAACAACGGTGCAGTGGTTACGCGCAGTCCTACTGAAATTTTTGGTGTTGGCGTAGCGTCAAGAGCAGAAAAGGTGCTTTTAGCTTGTTTCGAAAAAAAAAAAGAAAATAAAAAAAAGGGAAACTAAACAAATTAAATCCTGTTTTATCTTCTCATACAGTAGCTGATGCCAAAACCAAGACAAGTGACAAGTTTAGAGGAGTTCACACAGTTTTTTTAACGATTTTTCAAGAATGCTTTAAGGTAATAAAAAGTACTGTGCTATTTTATTTTCAATCTTTTCACCTTATTTTGGTGTTTGTGTTTTAAAATTTGAAGCAGTTTAACCCCTATTGTTGTGCCCACTTTACTTTTTCAAGTCTTCAAATACTTAAGAATAGTTTCTGATGAAAAAATCCTTTCAAAAATAAATTTTCATTTTTAGAAGCATCAACTTTATGAAGGAGTAGTCACAAAAGACTTTCATGAGTGCAGTTACAGAGTTTGTTCTGAGTTCCTGGATTATCCAGAATGCAAGTTGCAATACTCTTTAGAGCATCCCACTCAATGAATAAGAAGTGGGAAATTCTTCTTGATTTTATTGGTGAGTGAAACAGAAATAGGATCTTTCTAAGACTTTTACCTATTTCTTTAGTTTGTTCATAGCTTTGTTTCATTTACAGTTATACTGACACAACCCCAATAAAGTAATGCTTAATTAGGTATGCTTTTCACTGGACAATCTATAGCTTCTTTGGAATGATCCCTTTAATTCGATTAAAGATATGCGATAAAATTTTAAAAAAATTACATACTCATTACATTTTGAACTGAACCTTTTGTTTGGCTTTCTCACATTATGTTTTATAGAGTTACTGCTAAAGTTAACTCAGCCTCAGGTAGCAAGTCTGATTATTGAAAATAAGTTATTGAAAGAGAATTTTGAGTGTTGTCCTGGGGCAAGGTTAAGGGTTAAGTTAGGTTAGCAGAGCATATAATATTGAAGCAGTTAAAGTTTCAAGAAAAAGGTAAGTCATGTTTCTTCGATAGTTTACCAGAACCATTTTTTAAAAGTGATAGTTTGAAAAAGTTGACCTTTAGCCAACAAGTAAACATCCTTTTAACTGACTTGGGAATTATATTTTTAAGTTTATTCTCCATCAATCCTGAGCTTCTAATTTGTACGCAAATACATTTGCAGGCTTAATTTAGGTTAGGTAATATGTTAAAAAATGTAATATTTAAAAAAAATACTTTGCTTATTGTTCCAGGTCTCATTAACTTTTACCACGCTCTGCGAGTTTGTGATTGGAAAAATGCAGATACAGTGTGCAAGGTATGTATGCTTTACCTTTGCTAACCTAATGCTGTGTCGGTTTAGTGTCATAAATTTTTTCATTTTCCATTTGTCATTTGATATTTTGTCAGTGGATGTTTTAGGTCACTTTTTAAAATTGTTTTACCTTTTTGTCAGTAAACATTTAAAGTGTTCATTTCTTGCAATAACTAAAGTATCTGAAAAATATTTTCTTGCTACTCAGTTTAAATTCTTAACTTAATTTGCACCATCCCAATTTTTAAACTTTCAAGCTTGTTTTTTTAGACTTTGTGAGGAATTACTACTTGGGAAAGGATCGAGGCTAATGACAAGCAAGTCCTCCTAAACTCTGCTGTTTCTTGGCGACCCTGGTGATGAATTAAAGTACTGTCATTACAACAGTTGAAAAGAACATTTAAATACAGAGGTTCTCAAAATGCTTTTTGACAGAGAAATCTGTCGGACGCTCATATACAGAGTTGATTTTCAGTTGTTCAACTTGGCCTTTGATCACATCTGCTGCCCAGCGTTAAATTTAAAAGCCTTTAAACGTTTTTTATGTTTTGGTTAATTGGGTTATTTTTGAAAGAAGCTTGTTATTTTTGAAAGAAGCTGGGTTATTTTTGAAAAAAAGCCCAAATGTTTTAGAGTGAAATTGATGCAGTACAAGAAAGCCATGTTTTCATCGTTGAAACTTAAAGTTACCCATCGACTTGATCATTCAAATGTCCACAAGTTTTTTCGTTGAGAGGGAGGGAGCCGGGACAAAGTCGTTGCAAAAAGTATCGCTTCTCGGCCTAATGGCTAAGATCAAGTGTAGTATCTGTTCTTATCAGTTTAATATCTGGTACGCCGGCATAGTCCGGCTCATATATTAATCTGATTTTTGGCATTTGGTCAAGGGATCGTAGGTTTACCTCGCCCTGACCGCGGGTTGCCTCGGCGTTGCACTACTGCTGAGCGCGGCCCATACTATAGAGAAGGAAAAAAAAAAAGCAAACAAACGGGACGATGCGGTGTGCAATCGAAAACCCACAATTGAGAAGATTGGGGCACGTCCGAGGCTGCCCACACAACGGGAAAAGCATACTTACCTGACGGGGAAGTAAACCTGATCAACATGGGGCTTCTTCCAGGGTGAGGCTCTTGCATTGCACTTCGCCTGGGCTGACCCCTGCGATTACCGCTAACGTCGGTAACTCGACCGTACAATTTCTGGTAGTGGGGGCCTGCGTTCGCGCTCGCCCCCTCCTCTAACGACTTAAAAAAAAAACCTCTCCTCTCACCCCTAAGAGTCTACTGCATATTTTGAGAGGCGCATACAAAGTCTGCTATAAGTGCAAATAAATTTTATTTATTTCAAAAGTTGTTGTTTTTTTTTTTTTTGTTTTTTTTTTTTTTTGTACAAAATCAATAAAAATCTAAGAATCGCAAAGAGGCAACCAAATAAGCATAGGAGCGACGAGAATCGTTTCAACGTGACAACCAGCAAGCGTGATCGACCGGTTACAATCCCGGAAATCACTCGACGGCGGAACAAAATGTGACAGTCACAACAGTGAAAACGAGTCGCTGTAATAAAAAACAATGACGATAATAATAGTTAAAATAACAAACAGTAGCAATAAGAAAATCGATATCAATAGTGACAACGAAAATAATGACAACGATGAAGATAACAATAACGACAATAACAAAAATTAACGATAGCATCGATAAACTAACGATAATAGTAATACTGACAATAGCAACGACCACAAAAAAATAAGCATTAGCAATAACGATCTAACAGTAACAATAGTAACAACAACAGCAGCAGCAACAGTAACAACAATTGTCAACCATTTATGCATATCGCATATTGGATTCTGGTGCGGTGAAATGCATTCTTTTACTACCGTTCATTATTTTCATGAAAACAGCTCTGATTCCTACGTGTTGATCTTAGAAAGAAACGACAACGACCGAAACATTTTGGCAAGTTGACACGTCAATACGCAACGTTGCCAGAGATACGTAACGACGATTGACGAATCTTACAAATTTTTGCTCTTCAAAGCTAGTTTTGCAGTCTTTTCGTCATTTCGACAAAACTAGGGAACATTGACATCGTGCAACTTTAGACTTGCGAGGGTTTCTTTCATGGCCGCCGAGAGGACGGGGAAGATTCCCGGGTATCCCCGTGTATCTACAAACGATATTTTAAAAATCATTTTTTTAAAAGATTTAAATAGTTTTGACTTTTAAAAGATTTCATTAACTTTCGTTTTTAATTTTTAATGACTAGAGCACACTTCTATTGGTCCTGGGTATGTAATTGATCACAACGAGGGCCCCTTAAGAAAACTTCCCCTGGGCCCTCGTTGACTATGGTGGCTATAGTCCCTTTAACCGTTGCCCTTGTTGTTCAGCATCAAAACTAGCTTTCTGGCTTTTGTGCGAGGAAAAAGAGCGCCATTTTCTTTCCCTCAGAGATGCGGAGACGGAAGAAGCGCCCTCACACACCTTTCGACCAGTCGCTCCCCTTTCAATCGACACCACCCAGGCAGGGCCGTGTTTATGCATATTCTTTTGCAGGGGATGAGTTCTGTGTATCTTAGAGTCAACTGAAAAAGCAGATTTTGTAAAGAAAAGGGAGTCCCCTTTGGCGACTTTTTTTTTTTTTTTTCGTAAACGGTTGCAAAAGCCTACGGCACCAGGAGTTCCCAGGCGGTCACCCATCCAAGTACTACCCTGGCCCGACGATGCTTAACTTCCGTGATCGGACGAGAACGGGTGTATTCACCGTGGTATGGTCGTAGGCAATAGTGTACGGCTTTAATTTAAAATTTAAAGTTTCTAACGCCTTAACAATAATTTTTAACGGATGTGTGGCTATGAAAATAGCCTTTTGTGTTGTTTATACCGCCGTTTACTGGGCTGCTGGCTTTGGAACCTTCTCGTTCTTTTTGGGAAGCAACACAGCTTGAATGTTTGGCAACACACCGCCGCTCGCAATTGTAACACCTGACAACAACTTGTTTAACTCTTCGTCGTTGCGAACAGCTAGCTGTAAGTGACGAGGAATGATCCTGGCTTTTTTGTTATCGCGTGCAGCATTACCAGCTAACTCTAAGATTTCGGCGGAGAGGTATTCCAAAACTGCAGCTAAGTAGACCGGTGCGCCTGAACCGATGCGATTGGCGTAATGCCCTTTGCGCAAAAATCGGTGAACGCGACCAACAGGAAACTGAAGACCCGCTCTAAAAGATCGAGTTTTTGCCTTGGCCTTAGCTTTTCCTCCTTTTCCACGTCCTGACATTTTATTTTCTAACACAAGCAGAGACAGACAGACGGACCAGAGATCTCGTGCGCCTTTTTTTTATTTTAAACAGCAAAAAGTTTGCTATTCTTATCAAAATAGAGTGGTCTCAAAGTCAACCTTTTTTTAACCAATAGTAAAAAAGAAATAAACGATGCTCAAACAACTTAATCTTTTAAGAACCAATAGAAGTGCATATGACGCAAGAGTTTTCAAGTTGGAGGCTACAACTTTATCTTAAATTAAATCCAGTTGCAATGCAATGAAAACAAACGAAAAGAATTTTTACTGTTAGGCCCGTCGAAATGTCAGACGCACAAAAAACCGGAGGAAAACAAGCGCCAAAGGTGGCGAAAAAAGGCGAGAAGCGCGCCGGTAAGAAAGGTGGTAAAATCGCTGGAACTGGTGACAAGAAGCGCAAGAGAAAGAGACGAGAGTCTTATGCCATTTACATTTACAACGTCCTGAAGCAAGTTCACCCTGATGTCGGTGTTTCTTCTAAAGCAATGAGCATCATGAATTCTTTCGTGAACGACATTTTCGAAAGAATTGCTTCTGAAGCTTCGCGGCTCGCCCTTCAAAATAAGAAATCTACGATCTCTTCGCGTGAAATTCAAACCGCCGTGCGCCTTTTACTTCCCGGTGAACTTGCTAAACACGCAGTGAGCGAAGGCACCAAGGCTGTTACCAAGTACACCAGCAGTAAGTAGATCAAAATCCGCTCAAACGGCTATTTTTATAGCCACGCATCTTTTAAAAACATTAGACGCATTAACGAAATAGGTTCAAATGAAAATATCTGTTGCAATCGCTATATTTAATTGTGCAAACAATGCCAAGTGCAGAATAGCTAAACTAGCTGCTAAAATAAAACACTTAAACTGCTGCATCCGTCCTAGGCTATGAACAACTTAAAACCTTTTTTTTTCTTCTTCAAAATTGCTCTCAAACTCCCCTTTTCTAGAATATACATCGACCTAAAAAGCACGGAGCAGTTACCGGTGAGGTTACTGTGACTTTCAAACTCAATTAGTGTAATTGTTACTACCTGACAAAGTCCTAAATGCCGCGCAACGTTTTAAAGAAATGTGTACCTATGAAAATAGCCGTTTGATGAAGGATTGAGCAGTACAGGTTATTTCTTGTCCACTTTTGCGGTGGCACTCTTTGCAGCGACTTTCTTCTTAGGTGCTGTTTCAGCTTTCTTTACCGCGGGTTTTTTAGCAACCGGTAGCTTGGCGCTCCTTTTTAACTGGAGCGCATGAAATAGCACCAGCGCGACTAATCTTAGTGAGAGCAGTTCTACTTTTGAAAGTGTATGAGCAACGCTGGCTTCTAAAAATCCATTAGTCGATTGTCGCTATACCTATGCTGCCACGCAAACTCAATAGTGGTGGGGATCACAAACACGCAAGATAGTACGACTGCAAGAATATTTAATGCGTTGGCAAAGTGTTCAAAGTATTCAAATGTTGTCAGCAAAATTGTTACATCAACGGGTAAAGAAAACTGACGTTCTGTAAAGCTATCAAAATGTATCAAGGTGTAGAAAAAGTCTAATTAAAACAGTTAATAGTACCGCTGTCATTTTGTAGATGATTTTTTATGGATTATGTTAGTTATGGAAAAATAATTGGTGCATGAAAGGGTCAATGGGATAGTTACGAAACTACAAATGTTGTTAATGTTTGTAAGAAAATAAGACCGAGGAAGTAGACACAGTGTAATATCGTCAGTACAAATCATAATCTGATCACAATCGGAAAAAAAAAGAAGAAGAAGAATACAGTTTTGTTTGTAAATTTTTTTTTAATGACTCATAAAAAGGCTTGGGTACTAGTGATAACCCACAAGCTCTAAAATATCTAAAAAGATGCACTGTCTTCCGACCAGAGTTTCGGCACGGAAAAAACACATACTACAATTTAGTCACTGTGTATTAAGGTATGCATCAAATACTTGCCAATCGCATTTCGTTCATTTCGGGGTTTCGGGAAGGGGAATGATAAAAAAAAAAAAGAAAGAATTCGCAACTGAGCGTCCGCGGTGCACCCATCTTACTAGGCTGCGCGAGTAAGCAGAAACCGTTACTATGCTCTTAGCTAAACCAATGATATTTATACTAACTAGATGTAAAACTTCAAATAAATTTCGTAAGAAATTGTGAAGCAAGTTTTTTAAGTTTTTAAAGCCGGTAGCCTCTTTATTTAAACTGACAATAATTCGTTTGTTTTAATCGATGTTTTTATGATTCTGGCTGGCAAAAAAAAACTTGCTTGGCAAAAAAATATGCTTCACTGCGAAAGCGCGAGTTAAATATCTAGTTAATATACACTTAACCGCAAAATTAACGCACCACATACATTTCGATTTATTTTAATTGTGGTCATATATTTTGACAAACGTGTTAAGAATAGAACACATGAACACAGTTATTTCGATGATAATAATAAAAGCGACTTTGAGGATGGTGAGAAAAGAAAAGAAAAGAAAGAAAAACAAACTAAAACTAGAAATATGGTAAGTAATAAAATTAAGGTAAGTAACAAAATAAACTAAGATGATTATTGTTGTTATGCACACTAATACAGCTTAAAATGTAACATTTTTGACTTATCAATATCTAGTGTTGCCACATCTTGATGTTGTTGCAGCCAGACAGCACCGTGGATTTCTTTTAATTAGAGGTGTAATCGTTTCTTGAAGGATATCTTCACATACGCGGATAAGACTTTGTCGCAACTCGTCTAGGTGGTGGATGTTGACTTCTAACACAGCGTGCCATTATGCCCCAAAGATGCTCTATTGGGTTCATATCTGGACTGCAAGCCGGCCACTCCAAAACTTGAATAGTAGCATTTTGTAAGTATTCAGTAACAACATGCGCCGTATGTGGTCTAGCATTATCTTACATAAGAAGGAATCCATCTCCCATGAACGATGCAAGAGGTACCAAAAAAGGTTTTAAAATGTCAGCTTATGTATCGTTGAGAAGTCAGAACAGACGTGTTGCTCAAATGACAGTTATCATTGAGCAACACATCTGTTCATACTAACTTTATACATACTTTTCTTTTAAAAGTGAGGTTTAGTTACAGCAAAACGTGCTGCTTATGAAAAGCTGCTACAATTTGGAAACTAAAACGGAATAAAGCCTACAAATGACGTCACAATAAACATTATTATCGACTTTGTATTTGATAAATCCGGGAAATACGTAATATTTTTCAAAATAAGTCGGAATTTATAAGTGGTGCGTTAATTTTGCGGTAAAGTGCATATCATTGAGTTTAACAACGGTGCAGTGGTTACGCGCAGTCCTACTGAAATTTTTGGTGTTGGCGTAGCGTCAAGAGCAGAAAAGGTGCTTTTAGCTTGTTTCGAAAAAAAAAAAGAAAATAAAAAAAAGGGAAACTAAACAAATTAAATCCTGTTTTATCTTCTCATACAGTAGCTGATGCCAAAACCAAGACAAGTGACAAGTTTAGAGGAGTTCACACAGTTTTTTTAACGATTTTTCAAGAATGCTTTAAGGTAATAAAAAGTACTGTGCTATTTTATTTTCAATCTTTTCACCTTATTTTGGTGTTTGTGTTTTAAAATTTGAAGCAGTTTAACCCCTATTGTTGTGCCCACTTTACTTTTTCAAGTCTTCAAATACTTAAGAATAGTTTCTGATGAAAAAATCCTTTCAAAAATAAATTTTCATTTTTAGAAGCATCAACTTTATGAAGGAGTAGTCACAAAAGACTTTCATGAGTGCAGTTACAGAGTTTGTTCTGAGTTCCTGGATTATCCAGAATGCAAGTTGCAATACTCTTTAGAGCATCCCACTCAATGAATAAGAAGTGGGAAATTCTTCTTGATTTTATTGGTGAGTGAAACAGAAATAGGATCTTTCTAAGACTTTTACCTATTTCTTTAGTTTGTTCATAGCTTTGTTTCATTTACAGTTATACTGACACAACCCCAATAAAGTAATGCTTAATTAGGTATGCTTTTCACTGGACAATCTATAGCTTCTTTGGAATGATCCCTTTAATTCGATTAAAGATATGCGATAAAATTTTAAAAAAATTACATACTCATTACATTTTGAACTGAACCTTTTGTTTGGCTTTCTCACATTATGTTTTATAGAGTTACTGCTAAAGTTAACTCAGCCTCAGGTAGCAAGTCTGATTATTGAAAATAAGTTATTGAAAGAGAATTTTGAGTGTTGTCCTGGGGCAAGGTTAAGGGTTAAGTTAGGTTAGCAGAGCATATAATATTGAAGCAGTTAAAGTTTCAAGAAAAAGGTAAGTCATGTTTCTTCGATAGTTTACCAGAACCATTTTTTAAAAGTGATAGTTTGAAAAAGTTGACCTTTAGCCAACAAGTAAACATCCTTTTAACTGACTTGGGAATTATATTTTTAAGTTTATTCTCCATCAATCCTGAGCTTCTAATTTGTACGCAAATACATTTGCAGGCTTAATTTAGGTTAGGTAATATGTTAAAAAATGTAATATTTAAAAAAAATACTTTGCTTATTGTTCCAGGTCTCATTAACTTTTACCACGCTCTGCGAGTTTGTGATTGGAAAAATGCAGATACAGTGTGCAAGGTATGTATGCTTTACCTTTGCTAACCTAATGCTGTGTCGGTTTAGTGTCATAAATTTTTTCATTTTCCATTTGTCATTTGATATTTTGTCAGTGGATGTTTTAGGTCACTTTTTAAAATTGTTTTACCTTTTTGTCAGTAAACATTTAAAGTGTTCATTTCTTGCAATAACTAAAGTATCTGAAAAATATTTTCTTGCTACTCAGTTTAAATTCTTAACTTAATTTGCACCATCCCAATTTTTAAACTTTCAAGCTTGTTTTTTTAGACTTTGTGAGGAATTACTACTTGGGAAAGGATCGAGGCTAATGACAAGCAAGTCCTCCTAAACTCTGCTGTTTCTTGGCGACCCTGGTGATGAATTAAAGTACTGTCATTACAACAGTTGAAAAGAACATTTAAATACAGAGGTTCTCAAAATGCTTTTTGACAGAGAAATCTGTCGGACGCTCATATACAGAGTTGATTTTCAGTTGTTCAACTTGGCCTTTGATCACATCTGCTGCCCAGCGTTAAATTTAAAAGCCTTTAAACGTTTTTTATGTTTTGGTTAATTGGGTTATTTTTGAAAGAAGCTTGTTATTTTTGAAAGAAGCTGGGTTATTTTTGAAAAAAAGCCCAAATGTTTTAGAGTGAAATTGATGCAGTACAAGAAAGCCATGTTTTCATCGTTGAAACTTAAAGTTACCCATCGACTTGATCATTCAAATGTCCACAAGTTTTTTCGTTGAGAGGGAGGGAGCCGGGACAAAGTCGTTGCAAAAAGTATCGCTTCTCGGCCTAATGGCTAAGATCAAGTGTAGTATCATCATCCTTACGCCGAAAAGTCGGGCACCACTAGGTGGTGTAAAAAATCCGATGAGGTGCTGGGCCAAAAAGTCGGACACCATCATTTAATGGTGTATTGATCCGAATGAGGCTCAGTGTCGAAAAGTCGGGCACCACTTGGTGGTGTAAAAAATCCGATGAGGCGGTCATGGGTGGTGTGCGAAGCTTTGGTCATGAGCTGCTAAAGTCGGGCAGAGGATCCGGGAATATTCGTTAACTCGAGTACTCGGGGGCCTCAAGGTAGATCCGTCAAGGGTTGGCTTTAACATCAGTCGACAAGACGTAAAATGGGGTGACGTAGGCAAGCGCCGAACATCCTCCCGTCCACAGCTGCCGATGGCTGATGAGACGTTAAAGGAAATAAAAAAAAAAAAAAAAAAAAGATCAAGTGTAGTATCTGTTCTTATCAGTTTAATATCTGGTACGCCGGCATAGTCCGGCTCATATATTAATCTGATTTTTGGCATTTGGTCAAGGGATCGTAGGTTTACCTCGCCCTGACCGCGGGTTGCCTCGGCGTTGCACTACTGCTGAGCGCGGCCCATACTATAGAGAAGGAAAAAAAAAAAGCAAACAAACGGGACGATGCGGTGTGCAATCGAAAACCCACAATTGAGAAGATTGGGGCACGTCCGAGGCTGCCCACACAACGGGAAAAGCATACTTACCTGACGGGGAAGTAAACCTGATCAACATGGGGCTTCTTCCAGGGTGAGGCTCTTGCATTGCACTTCGCCTGGGCTGACCCCTGCGATTACCGCTAACGTCGGTAACTCGACCGTACAATTTCTGGTAGTGGGGGCCTGCGTTCGCGCTCGCCCCCTCCTCTAACGACTTAAAAAAAAAACCTCTCCTCTCACCCCTAAGAGTCTACTGCATATTTTGAGAGGCGCATACAAAGTCTGCTATAAGTGCAAATAAATTTTATTTATTTCAAAAGTTGTTGTTTTTTTTTTTTTTGTTTTTTTTTTTTTTTGTACAAAATCAATAAAAATCTAAGAATCGCAAAGAGGCAACCAAATAAGCATAGGAGCGACGAGAATCGTTTCAACGTGACAACCAGCAAGCGTGATCGACCGGTTACAATCCCGGAAATCACTCGACGGCGGAACAAAATGTGACAGTCACAACAGTGAAAACGAGTCGCTGTAATAAAAAACAATGACGATAATAATAGTTAAAATAACAAACAGTAGCAATAAGAAAATCGATATCAATAGTGACAACGAAAATAATGACAACGATGAAGATAACAATAACGACAATAACAAAAATTAACGATAGCATCGATAAACTAACGATAATAGTAATACTGACAATAGCAACGACCACAAAAAAATAAGCATTAGCAATAACGATCTAACAGTAACAATAGTAACAACAACAGCAGCAGCAACAGTAACAACAATTGTCAACCATTTATGCATATCGCATATTGGATTCTGGTGCGGTGAAATGCATTCTTTTACTACCGTTCATTATTTTCATGAAAACAGCTCTGATTCCTACGTGTTGATCTTAGAAAGAAACGACAACGACCGAAACATTTTGGCAAGTTGACACGTCAATACGCAACGTTGCCAGAGATACGTAACGACGATTGACGAATCTTACAAATTTTTGCTCTTCAAAGCTAGTTTTGCAGTCTTTTCGTCATTTCGACAAAACTAGGGAACATTGACATCGTGCAACTTTAGACTTGCGAGGGTTTCTTTCATGGCCGCCGAGAGGACGGGGAAGATTCCCGGGTATCCCCGTGTATCTACAAACGATATTTTAAAAATCATTTTTTTAAAAGATTTAAATAGTTTTGACTTTTAAAAGATTTCATTAACTTTCGTTTTTAATTTTTAATGACTAGAGCACACTTCTATTGGTCCTGGGTATGTAATTGATCACAACGAGGGCCCCTTAAGAAAACTTCCCCTGGGCCCTCGTTGACTATGGTGGCTATAGTCCCTTTAACCGTTGCCCTTGTTGTTCAGCATCAAAACTAGCTTTCTGGCTTTTGTGCGAGGAAAAAGAGCGCCATTTTCTTTCCCTCAGAGATGCGGAGACGGAAGAAGCGCCCTCACACACCTTTCGACCAGTCGCTCCCCTTTCAATCGACACCACCCAGGCAGGGCCGTGTTTATGCATATTCTTTTGCAGGGGATGAGTTCTGTGTATCTTAGAGTCAACTGAAAAAGCAGATTTTGTAAAGAAAAGGGAGTCCCCTTTGGCGACTTTTTTTTTTTTTTTTCGTAAACGGTTGCAAAAGCCTACGGCACCAGGAGTTCCCAGGCGGTCACCCATCCAAGTACTACCCTGGCCCGACGATGCTTAACTTCCGTGATCGGACGAGAACGGGTGTATTCACCGTGGTATGGTCGTAGGCAATAGTGTACGGCTTTAATTTAAAATTTAAAGTTTCTAACGCCTTAACAATAATTTTTAACGGATGTGTGGCTATGAAAATAGCCTTTTGTGTTGTTTATACCGCCGTTTACTGGGCTGCTGGCTTTGGAACCTTCTCGTTCTTTTTGGGAAGCAACACAGCTTGAATGTTTGGCAACACACCGCCGCTCGCAATTGTAACACCTGACAACAACTTGTTTAACTCTTCGTCGTTGCGAACAGCTAGCTGTAAGTGACGAGGAATGATCCTGGCTTTTTTGTTATCGCGTGCAGCATTACCAGCTAACTCTAAGATTTCGGCGGAGAGGTATTCCAAAACTGCAGCTAAGTAGACCGGTGCGCCTGAACCGATGCGATTGGCGTAATGCCCTTTGCGCAAAAATCGGTGAACGCGACCAACAGGAAACTGAAGACCCGCTCTAAAAGATCGAGTTTTTGCCTTGGCCTTAGCTTTTCCTCCTTTTCCACGTCCTGACATTTTATTTTCTAACACAAGCAGAGACAGACAGACGGACCAGAGATCTCGTGCGCCTTTTTTTTATTTTAAACAGCAAAAAGTTTGCTATTCTTATCAAAATAGAGTGGTCTCAAAGTCAACCTTTTTTTAACCAATAGTAAAAAAGAAATAAACGATGCTCAAACAACTTAATCTTTTAAGAACCAATAGAAGTGCATATGACGCAAGAGTTTTCAAGTTGGAGGCTACAACTTTATCTTAAATTAAATCCAGTTGCAATGCAATGAAAACAAACGAAAAGAATTTTTACTGTTAGGCCCGTCGAAATGTCAGACGCACAAAAAACCGGAGGAAAACAAGCGCCAAAGGTGGCGAAAAAAGGCGAGAAGCGCGCCGGTAAGAAAGGTGGTAAAATCGCTGGAACTGGTGACAAGAAGCGCAAGAGAAAGAGACGAGAGTCTTATGCCATTTACATTTACAACGTCCTGAAGCAAGTTCACCCTGATGTCGGTGTTTCTTCTAAAGCAATGAGCATCATGAATTCTTTCGTGAACGACATTTTCGAAAGAATTGCTTCTGAAGCTTCGCGGCTCGCCCTTCAAAATAAGAAATCTACGATCTCTTCGCGTGAAATTCAAACCGCCGTGCGCCTTTTACTTCCCGGTGAACTTGCTAAACACGCAGTGAGCGAAGGCACCAAGGCTGTTACCAAGTACACCAGCAGTAAGTAGATCAAAATCCGCTCAAACGGCTATTTTTATAGCCACGCATCTTTTAAAAACATTAGACGCATTAACGAAATAGGTTCAAATGAAAATATCTGTTGCAATCGCTATATTTAATTGTGCAAACAATGCCAAGTGCAGAATAGCTAAACTAGCTGCTAAAATAAAACACTTAAACTGCTGCATCCGTCCTAGGCTATGAACAACTTAAAACCTTTTTTTTTCTTCTTCAAAATTGCTCTCAAACTCCCCTTTTCTAGAATATACATCGACCTAAAAAGCACGGAGCAGTTACCGGTGAGGTTACTGTGACTTTCAAACTCAATTAGTGTAATTGTTACTACCTGACAAAGTCCTAAATGCCGCGCAACGTTTTAAAGAAATGTGTACCTATGAAAATAGCCGTTTGATGAAGGATTGAGCAGTACAGGTTATTTCTTGTCCACTTTTGCGGTGGCACTCTTTGCAGCGACTTTCTTCTTAGGTGCTGTTTCAGCTTTCTTTACCGCGGGTTTTTTAGCAACCGGTAGCTTGGCGCTCCTTTTTAACTGGAGCGCATGAAATAGCACCAGCGCGACTAATCTTAGTGAGAGCAGTTCTACTTTTGAAAGTGTATGAGCAACGCTGGCTTCTAAAAATCCATTAGTCGATTGTCGCTATACCTATGCTGCCACGCAAACTCAATAGTGGTGGGGATCACAAACACGCAAGATAGTACGACTGCAAGAATATTTAATGCGTTGGCAAAGTGTTCAAAGTATTCAAATGTTGTCAGCAAAATTGTTACATCAACGGGTAAAGAAAACTGACGTTCTGTAAAGCTATCAAAATGTATCAAGGTGTAGAAAAAGTCTAATTAAAACAGTTAATAGTACCGCTGTCATTTTGTAGATGATTTTTTATGGATTATGTTAGTTATGGAAAAATAATTGGTGCATGAAAGGGTCAATGGGATAGTTACGAAACTACAAATGTTGTTAATGTTTGTAAGAAAATAAGACCGAGGAAGTAGACACAGTGTAATATCGTCAGTACAAATCATAATCTGATCACAATCGGAAAAAAAAAGAAGAAGAAGAATACAGTTTTGTTTGTAAATTTTTTTTTAATGACTCATAAAAAGGCTTGGGTACTAGTGATAACCCACAAGCTCTAAAATATCTAAAAAGATGCACTGTCTTCCGACCAGAGTTTCGGCACGGAAAAAACACATACTACAATTTAGTCACTGTGTATTAAGGTATGCATCAAATACTTGCCAATCGCATTTCGTTCATTTCGGGGTTTCGGGAAGGGGAATGATAAAAAAAAAAAAGAAAGAATTCGCAACTGAGCGTCCGCGGTGCACCCATCTTACTAGGCTGCGCGAGTAAGCAGAAACCGTTACTATGCTCTTAGCTAAACCAATGATATTTATACTAACTAGATGTAAAACTTCAAATAAATTTCGTAAGAAATTGTGAAGCAAGTTTTTTAAGTTTTTAAAGCCGGTAGCCTCTTTATTTAAACTGACAATAATTCGTTTGTTTTAATCGATGTTTTTATGATTCTGGCTGGCAAAAAAAAACTTGCTTGGCAAAAAAATATGCTTCACTGCGAAAGCGCGAGTTAAATATCTAGTTAATATACACTTAACCGCAAAATTAACGCACCACATACATTTCGATTTATTTTAATTGTGGTCATATATTTTGACAAACGTGTTAAGAATAGAACACATGAACACAGTTATTTCGATGATAATAATAAAAGCGACTTTGAGGATGGTGAGAAAAGAAAAGAAAAGAAAGAAAAACAAACTAAAACTAGAAATATGGTAAGTAATAAAATTAAGGTAAGTAACAAAATAAACTAAGATGATTATTGTTGTTATGCACACTAATACAGCTTAAAATGTAACATTTTTGACTTATCAATATCTAGTGTTGCCACATCTTGATGTTGTTGCAGCCAGACAGCACCGTGGATTTCTTTTAATTAGAGGTGTAATCGTTTCTTGAAGGATATCTTCACATACGCGGATAAGACTTTGTCGCAACTCGTCTAGGTGGTGGATGTTGACTTCTAACACAGCGTGCCATTATGCCCCAAAGATGCTCTATTGGGTTCATATCTGGACTGCAAGCCGGCCACTCCAAAACTTGAATAGTAGCATTTTGTAAGTATTCAGTAACAACATGCGCCGTATGTGGTCTAGCATTATCTTACATAAGAAGGAATCCATCTCCCATGAACGATGCAAGAGGTACCAAAAAAGGTTTTAAAATGTCAGCTTATGTATCGTTGAGAAGTCAGAACAGACGTGTTGCTCAAATGACAGTTATCATTGAGCAACACATCTGTTCATACTAACTTTATACATACTTTTCTTTTAAAAGTGAGGTTTAGTTACAGCAAAACGTGCTGCTTATGAAAAGCTGCTACAATTTGGAAACTAAAACGGAATAAAGCCTACAAATGACGTCACAATAAACATTATTATCGACTTTGTATTTGATAAATCCGGGAAATACGTAATATTTTTCAAAATAAGTCGGAATTTATAAGTGGTGCGTTAATTTTGCGGTAAAGTGCATATCATTGAGTTTAACAACGGTGCAGTGGTTACGCGCAGTCCTACTGAAATTTTTGGTGTTGGCGTAGCGTCAAGAGCAGAAAAGGTGCTTTTAGCTTGTTTCGAAAAAAAAAAAGAAAATAAAAAAAAGGGAAACTAAACAAATTAAATCCTGTTTTATCTTCTCATACAGTAGCTGATGCCAAAACCAAGACAAGTGACAAGTTTAGAGGAGTTCACACAGTTTTTTTAACGATTTTTCAAGAATGCTTTAAGGTAATAAAAAGTACTGTGCTATTTTATTTTCAATCTTTTCACCTTATTTTGGTGTTTGTGTTTTAAAATTTGAAGCAGTTTAACCCCTATTGTTGTGCCCACTTTACTTTTTCAAGTCTTCAAATACTTAAGAATAGTTTCTGATGAAAAAATCCTTTCAAAAATAAATTTTCATTTTTAGAAGCATCAACTTTATGAAGGAGTAGTCACAAAAGACTTTCATGAGTGCAGTTACAGAGTTTGTTCTGAGTTCCTGGATTATCCAGAATGCAAGTTGCAATACTCTTTAGAGCATCCCACTCAATGAATAAGAAGTGGGAAATTCTTCTTGATTTTATTGGTGAGTGAAACAGAAATAGGATCTTTCTAAGACTTTTACCTATTTCTTTAGTTTGTTCATAGCTTTGTTTCATTTACAGTTATACTGACACAACCCCAATAAAGTAATGCTTAATTAGGTATGCTTTTCACTGGACAATCTATAGCTTCTTTGGAATGATCCCTTTAATTCGATTAAAGATATGCGATAAAATTTTAAAAAAATTACATACTCATTACATTTTGAACTGAACCTTTTGTTTGGCTTTCTCACATTATGTTTTATAGAGTTACTGCTAAAGTTAACTCAGCCTCAGGTAGCAAGTCTGATTATTGAAAATAAGTTATTGAAAGAGAATTTTGAGTGTTGTCCTGGGGCAAGGTTAAGGGTTAAGTTAGGTTAGCAGAGCATATAATATTGAAGCAGTTAAAGTTTCAAGAAAAAGGTAAGTCATGTTTCTTCGATAGTTTACCAGAACCATTTTTTAAAAGTGATAGTTTGAAAAAGTTGACCTTTAGCCAACAAGTAAACATCCTTTTAACTGACTTGGGAATTATATTTTTAAGTTTATTCTCCATCAATCCTGAGCTTCTAATTTGTACGCAAATACATTTGCAGGCTTAATTTAGGTTAGGTAATATGTTAAAAAATGTAATATTTAAAAAAAATACTTTGCTTATTGTTCCAGGTCTCATTAACTTTTACCACGCTCTGCGAGTTTGTGATTGGAAAAATGCAGATACAGTGTGCAAGGTATGTATGCTTTACCTTTGCTAACCTAATGCTGTGTCGGTTTAGTGTCATAAATTTTTTCATTTTCCATTTGTCATTTGATATTTTGTCAGTGGATGTTTTAGGTCACTTTTTAAAATTGTTTTACCTTTTTGTCAGTAAACATTTAAAGTGTTCATTTCTTGCAATAACTAAAGTATCTGAAAAATATTTTCTTGCTACTCAGTTTAAATTCTTAACTTAATTTGCACCATCCCAATTTTTAAACTTTCAAGCTTGTTTTTTTAGACTTTGTGAGGAATTACTACTTGGGAAAGGATCGAGGCTAATGACAAGCAAGTCCTCCTAAACTCTGCTGTTTCTTGGCGACCCTGGTGATGAATTAAAGTACTGTCATTACAACAGTTGAAAAGAACATTTAAATACAGAGGTTCTCAAAATGCTTTTTGACAGAGAAATCTGTCGGACGCTCATATACAGAGTTGATTTTCAGTTGTTCAACTTGGCCTTTGATCACATCTGCTGCCCAGCGTTAAATTTAAAAGCCTTTAAACGTTTTTTATGTTTTGGTTAATTGGGTTATTTTTGAAAGAAGCTTGTTATTTTTGAAAGAAGCTGGGTTATTTTTGAAAAAAAGCCCAAATGTTTTAGAGTGAAATTGATGCAGTACAAGAAAGCCATGTTTTCATCGTTGAAACTTAAAGTTACCCATCGACTTGATCATTCAAATGTCCACAAGTTTTTTCGTTGAGAGGGAGGGAGCCGGGACAAAGTCGTTGCAAAAAGTATCGCTTCTCGGCCTAATGGCTAAGATCAAGTGTAGTATCTGTTCTTATCAGTTTAATATCTGGTACGCCGGCATAGTCCGGCTCATATATTAATCTGATTTTTGGCATTTGGTCAAGGGATCGTAGGTTTACCTCGCCCTGACCGCGGGTTGCCTCGGCGTTGCACTACTGCTGAGCGCGGCCCATACTATAGAGAAGGAAAAAAAAAAAGCAAACAAACGGGACGATGCGGTGTGCAATCGAAAACCCACAATTGAGAAGATTGGGGCACGTCCGAGGCTGCCCACACAACGGGAAAAGCATACTTACCTGACGGGGAAGTAAACCTGATCAACAAGTTTTCTTTAGCGTTTAGTGAGTGCGTGCTGAATCGAGCTTATCGATTGTATCTTCAATATGGAGCAACCTTCTCAACCTACCGCGATGAACTATGCGAAAGCAGTCAGAGCGAACGAACCTTTTTCAAAATCGAACTCGACCAGTTCAAGAACAAATCTCGGTATCTTCAATAAACGAAGCGAATTTAGCAGCGAAGGAGTTGTCCTGGTATGCGAATACGGTTCTCTCAACTGCAGCGTCAACGAGTTTCTAGCTGCTCTCAAACCTTTAAATCTTCTCTCATCGGTGTGGGGCGTAACAAGACACTTTCAACACAAGCAGTTCGAGTTCGCTCTACACAGCAACTCAGATGTTTCTAAATTTCTAGAGTCTGAAATTACTATCAAAGGCTCCAAGCTATTCTTTCGTCAAAAATACGTTCCCAAAATCCACGTTTTAGTCCAAAACATTCCCATCGGACTTCTTCGAAGCGGCAGTTCCAACGCCATAACTACCCTTGGTAGACACTTGGCCAGAGAGAGAGGTATTCTGGAGACATGGTATTGTCAAAAAACCACAGTTGAAGGTGAAACAATATTTACCGGAAATGTCGTTTTTGTAATCTCAAATTGGTCGGACCCAAGTGAAAACCCTCTCCCTCGATACGAGAACATAGATGGACTAACACTAAGGTACAAACACAGGGGACAACCCGAACCGATACAGCCCCAAATCGAAACTGTGCTACCAGAAGTAAAAGAACAGGTTACGGAAGAACCTTGTATTTTAGAAGACTTAGCCATCGAGACCTCGGCTGTAAGTTCACCAAAACCTTTCGACATTGACGAAGTACTGGAAGACTCGATAACTCGCCCGAAAGAAAAAGATTTCGTTACAGTCCAAACAAGAAAAAGACACGGGGGACGAAGAGAAAAACCCAACCCCAAAAAAACTATAAATAAAATAAACAGTACAAATACGAAAGAGAATGTAGAACAAAGTTTTTCTCAGGAGGAAGAAGCGAACTTAAGTTTTGACGAGGAAGACTCGGTACCGATGCCATGCAAGGAATCAATATCGTGAGTTATTTTTCTGTTTTTGTTTTACCTATTTTTTTAGATCTCCCGTTTCAATCACTTAGAAAAATGCAAAGCGAGATGAAAGAAACTTATCAAAATACCTTTCTAACTCTTCTCTGTTCTATTTTTTTCTCTATTTCAAAAAATTTTTTTAATCTGGAAACGTTCCACCGCATGCTTTTTCGAACGCTTTTTAAAAGTTTTCACAATAGCGCTAGAAAAGTATCTGCAATTGCGCAATGTCGTAGATCATTAAAATTAAGAACACTTAAGCGCCTATTTTTCTTGGCGCCAGCGTTTCGTTATCCTTTAAAAAGAAACATCTGTTCTTTTGAAGGTGCGCAAAAAAATTTCTTTAGAAGAAAGCCATTAAAATCAAAACCACAAAAACAGTTAAAGAATTTCTTCTATAAATTTAAAGTTCTATTATACCTAAATAAAAATATCTTCCCTTCCAAAAATTCATCTCTCCGATCTTTCCAGTTTTTTCTTTTGAAATGGCCGTCTCAATAATGTCATCAAACTGTGGCGGGTTGCGAAATATGAACAAGCTAACCAATTTCATCCATTACGCAAAGTCTTTTAAAACAGATTTCATATTTCTACAAGAAACCCATTTGACGCACCAAAACATTAAAAACTTAACACAAAACTGGAAAGGGAGCGTTTTTTACGCACCGGGGGGTATATTCACAGGGGGGGTGGCTATATTAGGCAAACATAAAAATCTTTCTCCTAATAGAGTGGTCGAAGACCCAAACGGGAATTTTCTTATAATGGAAATAAAAATAAAAGAAAAAGATTTCCTTTTTGTCAACGTCTACGCGCCGTCGGGGGGAACAAGTAACTCCCAAAGCATGCGAAAAATATTTTTTAAAGACTTGCTGCTTGAAATTAAAAAATTCAACATCGACTCAAAAAGCATATGCATGGGGGGGGATTTCAATCTAACATTGGATGAGATCGACAGATTCCCTGACGTACACCGAAAACCTTGTACATCTAAACACTCCTTTCAAAAACTCTTAAACGCGCTTAGTCTAGAGGATGCATGGAGAGTTCTAAACCCGACAACCCGAATTTTTTCTTTTAGATCTTCGAACGGGAATTTGTCGAGATTAGATCGTTTTTACTCCATGTCATCCGACAGACAAAAAATTTCTCTTTCATACCGGCCTATCTTTTTTACGGACCACTACAACGCGGCCTTCATTAAATACAACATAACAAACTTTGAGAAAGGACCAGGTCTATGGGTAATAAATAACGCGCAAATTAAAAATAAAGAATATGCTAATCTTATTGAAAACTTCTGGAGAAAATTCAAAAGTAGGAAAGGCGAGTTCTCATCCCTTTCCGAATGGTGGGAAAATGGAAAAGAAGAAATAAGCGCGCTTTCTAGAAAATTTGGCAAAACAGCAAAAAGAAAAGAAAAACAACAAGAACACAAATATCTAAAAATGATCAGAAACGCCACGCGAAAAGTTCTTGAAAAACCACACCTAAGTCAGCTTATAACCAACCTAAAAGAAAAACTTGAACTAATCTATGAGAACAGAGCGAGAGGGGCGGCGATAAGGAGCAGAGTGAAATGGAGAGTCGAAGGGGAGAGAGCAACGCGTTTCTTTTTCAGCCTAGAAAAAAGCCAACTAGCTCAGAAAGAGATGCGGGAAATAACAAACAAAAATGGGACCTTGTTAACGAACCAAGACGAAATCATGAACGAGGTACGAAACTTCTACAAAGATCTCTATACAGCAAAAGATCTCGATAAGACTAAACAAAAATCTCTAATCAGCAAAACAGACAATCCAACGCTTAGCGAACATCAAAGAAGAGATTGCGACAAGGACCTGAACTCGGAAGAATTGAAGAGAGCACTGTTCGCCATGGCGAATAACAAATCTCCGGGTTCAGACGGACTGTCGGTTGAGTTTTACAAGGCTTTCTGGTTCATCCTTAAGGACGACCTAAGGGAAGTTCTAACTGAGTGGACCACAAAGCAAGAATTAGGTAAATCGCAGGCAAACGCCATAATTACTTGTTTGCACAAGAAAGGAGAGAGACATGACATAAAGAACTGGAGACCGGTATCTTTGCTGAACGTGGATTATAAACTACTCACCAAAACTATGGCAAACAGAGTAACAAAAATCCTGCCATCAATAATCCACGAACAGCAAACAGCATGTGTGCCGGGGCGATGCATGACCAACAACATTTCCTTTACGAGAGACGCCATCACTTACGCAAACCTCTCAAATCTAGAGGCATGCATCGTCTCCATAGACCAAGAAAAAGCCTTCGACTCAGTTGACAGAAACTTTTTATTTCGTTGTATAAAACGCCTCGGATTCGGAAAGAATTTCGTCCGCTTTCTGAAGACAATATACCAAAACATAACGGCTCAAATAAAAATAAACGGTTTCTTATCTGATCCCATCTTTCTGAAAAGAGGTGTACGTCAGGGATGTCCCATATCCATGATCTTGTATGTCCTTCAGGCAGAAATCGTTGCCTCTTTCATCAGGTTGAACAAAAATATCCAAGGTATTAAAGTAAACTTAAACGAAACTAAACTTCTGCAATATGCAGACGATACTCTTTTCTTCCTAGTAGGAAAACGCTCCATCCACGAGCTGGGGAAATCGCTCGTTTTAATTCAGGAGTGCCTCGGAACAAAAATAAACGAGGAGAAATCTAAAGGTCTCTGGCTGGGAGCAAACATCGGGAAGAAAGTACAAGAGAGACCTTTAGGTTTCCAATGGAACTCAAAGAAAATCAAAGTACTCGGAGTGACTCTAAACCAAGATGGCACAGACAGGTACGAGGACAATTGGAAACCTGCTTTTGATAAAATAAGAAACAGCATTAAAATATGGGAAAATTTAAATCTCACCATAAAAGGCAAAGCTATCATCATTAATTACATTCTGCTCAGTAAACTTTGGTACATTGCAACCACCGTCGCACCACCAAGAGATGTGGTGTTAGCCAACCTAGAAAGAGAAATCAACAACTTCCTCTGGAAAGAGAGAAAAACTAGGTCGACTAACACACACGCACAAAGAAAGGTGAGAGACGGTGGACTGGGAATAATTTCAATAAAGTTGCAAATCAAAGCCATGCAATCAAGATGGATTAAAAAGCTACATCAAGAAAGTTCGAAAGGTCCATGGAGCGACTTGATGATCTTATTCCTAAACAAATACCGAAAAACAAACCAAGGAAAACTAGTCTTTCAAACGTTCATATCCGAAAAAGGTCTGAGACAAATGCCCGCATTCTACAAAAACCTGCTGAGAACATGGACAGACATAACCAATAACGAGCTGAAAAACGACCTCACCGTTGCTGACATCTTGGCGCAACCCATCTTTTTTAACAAACACATCGCAAAACAAGGCCAAATGCTGCGTTTTTCCGACTATAAGAGTTTTTCAGACATTGTTATACTAAACGACATATGCAAGTCAGTGCAGCCAGGTTTTCTCACCTACAAATCCATAGGCGTAGACGAAAGCGAACTTGAAAAAGTCATCGAAAGCATCCCTAAGACTTGGAGAAAAAAGATAGAAACAAGTTTCACCACCGAAGACATCTCGAAATACGATTATAAAATCACAAACATCGATAAAATCTGGACGCCTATAAAAGATCTTAAAAACAAAGACTTCTATAATTTACTGAAAATAGAACAAGAAAAAACAGACGAACAAAAACATCTAAGATGGAAAAGAAAGTACGCATTAGAGTTTCAAGGAACCAAAAAAGAGGAGTGGGAGAGTCTTTTTAAAAGCATCAGAAAGAGAAACACAGACAACAAAGCAGGCGAAATAAGATGGAAACTCATCAACTTTTGCCTGCCAAGTTTAGACAGACTCTTCCGCAACAAATGCGCAACAACAAACCTATGTCCCCAATGCGGGAAGAAAAAAGAAACCGCGGAACACATGATGTTCTTCTGCGAAATGGTACAACCACTAGTAAAAATCCTGATTTTCCTCCTGAAAAAGATTTACCCGGGGAATACTTTTGCAAGAAACAACATTTATTTTTTCATATTCGGTATAAAAGAAAAAGGTTACGAGCTAGGCCAAATTCTGCTCGAAGTCCTGTACAAAGAGATCTATTTTAACAGAATGAACGACGCGCTCGAAAATAAACAAAAACCACCTGAAGCAAGAATAGAACGCTTCAAAAATCTCATAATAAACAAATTAAATACAGAATACGCCATAGCGCTAAAATATAATTTATCATACAAAGAACATTTTAAAAATCTTATAAACGGGAATAACCGACTGACTTTTGATATAGAAGTCGGTTCGGTGAACACCCATCATTCAATCCTCTAGTTCCTTAAATAAGTAACTCTTTCTCTCTCTTCCTCTCTCTCTCTCTCTCTCTCTCTTTTTCCCTCCCTCTTTCTCTGTTTCCTTTTTTTCTATCTTTAAAGGATTCTCTCCCTCTTTCCCTATTTCTCTCTGTCCTTCTTTTCTTCCTTAACTCTTCTTTCTTCTCTCTCGCTTTGCATTCGATAAATAATTTTTTTTTTTTTTTTTTTTTTTTTTTTTTTTTTTTTTTTTTTTTTTTTTTTTTTTTTTTCTCAGTTTCTTTCTAATTCTCTCCATCATTCCTAAGTAGCTCTCGTAGTATCTCTCTTTACTTCTCCTTCGATCTATCTTTCTTTCCTTCCCTCTATCTAATCTTTTTTCCTTTCCCAATGATATTTTATGAGCCTACGCTGAGACGGGAGATCAAAGAAAATAATGTAAAATAAAAAAGCTCAATAAAAGCAAAAACTAACTAAAACAAAATTATAGAAAAAGTCTAAATGAAAACCGTATAACTAATCACTTTACTACTTTAAATACAACTTCTAGAGAAAAGCCGGTCTTTTTAAAAAAAAAAAAAAAAAAAAAAAAAAAAAAAAAAAAAAAAAAAAAAAAAAAAAAATTTTTAACTTTCTCCGTAAGCAAAAACATCCGGAAAACATCGGTATAAGGTTTTTACCTTACCTTACTGTAACAATATTTAATGCTTTATATACAAAACTATAGTTATGATTGTATTAAAATTTACACGACCTTATACACAAATTGTATGTAGCATAATTTGTTATAAATGTCCGTATGGTAAGTGACCAGAGGACAATAAAATACAATACAAAAAAAAAAAAACCTGATCAACATGGGGCTTCTTCCAGGGTGAGGCTCTTGCATTGCACTTCGCCTGGGCTGACCCCTGCGATTACCGCTA
This sequence comes from Hydra viridissima, assembly GCF_058129835.1. NCBI lineage: Eukaryota > Metazoa > Cnidaria > Hydrozoa > Anthoathecata > Hydridae > Hydra > Hydra viridissima. The sequence continues at coordinate 65,219 of NW_028324324.1, forward strand.
ACGTCGGTAACTCGACCGTACAATTTCTGGTAGTGGGGGCCTGCGTTCGCGCTCGCCCCCTCCTCTAACGACTTAAAAAAAAAACCTCTCCTCTCACCCCTAAGAGTCTACTGCATATTTTGAGAGGCGCATACAAAGTCTGCTATAAGTGCAAATAAATTTTATTTATTTCAAAAGTTGTTGTTTTTTTTTTTTTTGTTTTTTTTTTTTTTTGTACAAAATCAATAAAAATCTAAGAATCGCAAAGAGGCAACCAAATAAGCATAGGAGCGACGAGAATCGTTTCAACGTGACAACCAGCAAGCGTGATCGACCGGTTACAATCCCGGAAATCACTCGACGGCGGAACAAAATGTGACAGTCACAACAGTGAAAACGAGTCGCTGTAATAAAAAACAATGACGATAATAATAGTTAAAATAACAAACAGTAGCAATAAGAAAATCGATATCAATAGTGACAACGAAAATAATGACAACGATGAAGATAACAATAACGACAATAACAAAAATTAACGATAGCATCGATAAACTAACGATAATAGTAATACTGACAATAGCAACGACCACAAAAAAATAAGCATTAGCAATAACGATCTAACAGTAACAATAGTAACAACAACAGCAGCAGCAACAGTAACAACAATTGTCAACCATTTATGCATATCGCATATTGGATTCTGGTGCGGTGAAATGCATTCTTTTACTACCGTTCATTATTTTCATGAAAACAGCTCTGATTCCTACGTGTTGATCTTAGAAAGAAACGACAACGACCGAAACATTTTGGCAAGTTGACACGTCAATACGCAACGTTGCCAGAGATACGTAACGACGATTGACGAATCTTACAAATTTTTGCTCTTCAAAGCTAGTTTTGCAGTCTTTTCGTCATTTCGACAAAACTAGGGAACATTGACATCGTGCAACTTTAGACTTGCGAGGGTTTCTTTCATGGCCGCCGAGAGGACGGGGAAGATTCCCGGGTATCCCCGTGTATCTACAAACGATATTTTAAAAATCATTTTTTTAAAAGATTTAAATAGTTTTGACTTTTAAAAGATTTCATTAACTTTCGTTTTTAATTTTTAATGACTAGAGCACACTTCTATTGGTCCTGGGTATGTAATTGATCACAACGAGGGCCCCTTAAGAAAACTTCCCCTGGGCCCTCGTTGACTATGGTGGCTATAGTCCCTTTAACCGTTGCCCTTGTTGTTCAGCATCAAAACTAGCTTTCTGGCTTTTGTGCGAGGAAAAAGAGCGCCATTTTCTTTCCCTCAGAGATGCGGAGACGGAAGAAGCGCCCTCACACACCTTTCGACCAGTCGCTCCCCTTTCAATCGACACCACCCAGGCAGGGCCGTGTTTATGCATATTCTTTTGCAGGGGATGAGTTCTGTGTATCTTAGAGTCAACTGAAAAAGCAGATTTTGTAAAGAAAAGGGAGTCCCCTTTGGCGACTTTTTTTTTTTTTTTTCGTAAACGGTTGCAAAAGCCTACGGCACCAGGAGTTCCCAGGCGGTCACCCATCCAAGTACTACCCTGGCCCGACGATGCTTAACTTCCGTGATCGGACGAGAACGGGTGTATTCACCGTGGTATGGTCGTAGGCAATAGTGTACGGCTTTAATTTAAAATTTAAAGTTTCTAACGCCTTAACAATAATTTTTAACGGATGTGTGGCTATGAAAATAGCCTTTTGTGTTGTTTATACCGCCGTTTACTGGGCTGCTGGCTTTGGAACCTTCTCGTTCTTTTTGGGAAGCAACACAGCTTGAATGTTTGGCAACACACCGCCGCTCGCAATTGTAACACCTGACAACAACTTGTTTAACTCTTCGTCGTTGCGAACAGCTAGCTGTAAGTGACGAGGAATGATCCTGGCTTTTTTGTTATCGCGTGCAGCATTACCAGCTAACTCTAAGATTTCGGCGGAGAGGTATTCCAAAACTGCAGCTAAGTAGACCGGTGCGCCTGAACCGATGCGATTGGCGTAATGCCCTTTGCGCAAAAATCGGTGAACGCGACCAACAGGAAACTGAAGACCCGCTCTAAAAGATCGAGTTTTTGCCTTGGCCTTAGCTTTTCCTCCTTTTCCACGTCCTGACATTTTATTTTCTAACACAAGCAGAGACAGACAGACGGACCAGAGATCTCGTGCGCCTTTTTTTTATTTTAAACAGCAAAAAGTTTGCTATTCTTATCAAAATAGAGTGGTCTCAAAGTCAACCTTTTTTTAACCAATAGTAAAAAAGAAATAAACGATGCTCAAACAACTTAATCTTTTAAGAACCAATAGAAGTGCATATGACGCAAGAGTTTTCAAGTTGGAGGCTACAACTTTATCTTAAATTAAATCCAGTTGCAATGCAATGAAAACAAACGAAAAGAATTTTTACTGTTAGGCCCGTCGAAATGTCAGACGCACAAAAAACCGGAGGAAAACAAGCGCCAAAGGTGGCGAAAAAAGGCGAGAAGCGCGCCGGTAAGAAAGGTGGTAAAATCGCTGGAACTGGTGACAAGAAGCGCAAGAGAAAGAGACGAGAGTCTTATGCCATTTACATTTACAACGTCCTGAAGCAAGTTCACCCTGATGTCGGTGTTTCTTCTAAAGCAATGAGCATCATGAATTCTTTCGTGAACGACATTTTCGAAAGAATTGCTTCTGAAGCTTCGCGGCTCGCCCTTCAAAATAAGAAATCTACGATCTCTTCGCGTGAAATTCAAACCGCCGTGCGCCTTTTACTTCCCGGTGAACTTGCTAAACACGCAGTGAGCGAAGGCACCAAGGCTGTTACCAAGTACACCAGCAGTAAGTAGATCAAAATCCGCTCAAACGGCTATTTTTATAGCCACGCATCTTTTAAAAACATTAGACGCATTAACGAAATAGGTTCAAATGAAAATATCTGTTGCAATCGCTATATTTAATTGTGCAAACAATGCCAAGTGCAGAATAGCTAAACTAGCTGCTAAAATAAAACACTTAAACTGCTGCATCCGTCCTAGGCTATGAACAACTTAAAACCTTTTTTTTTCTTCTTCAAAATTGCTCTCAAACTCCCCTTTTCTAGAATATACATCGACCTAAAAAGCACGGAGCAGTTACCGGTGAGGTTACTGTGACTTTCAAACTCAATTAGTGTAATTGTTACTACCTGACAAAGTCCTAAATGCCGCGCAACGTTTTAAAGAAATGTGTACCTATGAAAATAGCCGTTTGATGAAGGATTGAGCAGTACAGGTTATTTCTTGTCCACTTTTGCGGTGGCACTCTTTGCAGCGACTTTCTTCTTAGGTGCTGTTTCAGCTTTCTTTACCGCGGGTTTTTTAGCAACCGGTAGCTTGGCGCTCCTTTTTAACTGGAGCGCATGAAATAGCACCAGCGCGACTAATCTTAGTGAGAGCAGTTCTACTTTTGAAAGTGTATGAGCAACGCTGGCTTCTAAAAATCCATTAGTCGATTGTCGCTATACCTATGCTGCCACGCAAACTCAATAGTGGTGGGGATCACAAACACGCAAGATAGTACGACTGCAAGAATATTTAATGCGTTGGCAAAGTGTTCAAAGTATTCAAATGTTGTCAGCAAAATTGTTACATCAACGGGTAAAGAAAACTGACGTTCTGTAAAGCTATCAAAATGTATCAAGGTGTAGAAAAAGTCTAATTAAAACAGTTAATAGTACCGCTGTCATTTTGTAGATGATTTTTTATGGATTATGTTAGTTATGGAAAAATAATTGGTGCATGAAAGGGTCAATGGGATAGTTACGAAACTACAAATGTTGTTAATGTTTGTAAGAAAATAAGACCGAGGAAGTAGACACAGTGTAATATCGTCAGTACAAATCATAATCTGATCACAATCGGAAAAAAAAAGAAGAAGAAGAATACAGTTTTGTTTGTAAATTTTTTTTTAATGACTCATAAAAAGGCTTGGGTACTAGTGATAACCCACAAGCTCTAAAATATCTAAAAAGATGCACTGTCTTCCGACCAGAGTTTCGGCACGGAAAAAACACATACTACAATTTAGTCACTGTGTATTAAGGTATGCATCAAATACTTGCCAATCGCATTTCGTTCATTTCGGGGTTTCGGGAAGGGGAATGATAAAAAAAAAAAAGAAAGAATTCGCAACTGAGCGTCCGCGGTGCACCCATCTTACTAGGCTGCGCGAGTAAGCAGAAACCGTTACTATGCTCTTAGCTAAACCAATGATATTTATACTAACTAGATGTAAAACTTCAAATAAATTTCGTAAGAAATTGTGAAGCAAGTTTTTTAAGTTTTTAAAGCCGGTAGCCTCTTTATTTAAACTGACAATAATTCGTTTGTTTTAATCGATGTTTTTATGATTCTGGCTGGCAAAAAAAAACTTGCTTGGCAAAAAAATATGCTTCACTGCGAAAGCGCGAGTTAAATATCTAGTTAATATACACTTAACCGCAAAATTAACGCACCACATACATTTCGATTTATTTTAATTGTGGTCATATATTTTGACAAACGTGTTAAGAATAGAACACATGAACACAGTTATTTCGATGATAATAATAAAAGCGACTTTGAGGATGGTGAGAAAAGAAAAGAAAAGAAAGAAAAACAAACTAAAACTAGAAATATGGTAAGTAATAAAATTAAGGTAAGTAACAAAATAAACTAAGATGATTATTGTTGTTATGCACACTAATACAGCTTAAAATGTAACATTTTTGACTTATCAATATCTAGTGTTGCCACATCTTGATGTTGTTGCAGCCAGACAGCACCGTGGATTTCTTTTAATTAGAGGTGTAATCGTTTCTTGAAGGATATCTTCACATACGCGGATAAGACTTTGTCGCAACTCGTCTAGGTGGTGGATGTTGACTTCTAACACAGCGTGCCATTATGCCCCAAAGATGCTCTATTGGGTTCATATCTGGACTGCAAGCCGGCCACTCCAAAACTTGAATAGTAGCATTTTGTAAGTATTCAGTAACAACATGCGCCGTATGTGGTCTAGCATTATCTTACATAAGAAGGAATCCATCTCCCATGAACGATGCAAGAGGTACCAAAAAAGGTTTTAAAATGTCAGCTTATGTATCGTTGAGAAGTCAGAACAGACGTGTTGCTCAAATGACAGTTATCATTGAGCAACACATCTGTTCATACTAACTTTATACATACTTTTCTTTTAAAAGTGAGGTTTAGTTACAGCAAAACGTGCTGCTTATGAAAAGCTGCTACAATTTGGAAACTAAAACGGAATAAAGCCTACAAATGACGTCACAATAAACATTATTATCGACTTTGTATTTGATAAATCCGGGAAATACGTAATATTTTTCAAAATAAGTCGGAATTTATAAGTGGTGCGTTAATTTTGCGGTAAAGTGCATATCATTGAGTTTAACAACGGTGCAGTGGTTACGCGCAGTCCTACTGAAATTTTTGGTGTTGGCGTAGCGTCAAGAGCAGAAAAGGTGCTTTTAGCTTGTTTCGAAAAAAAAAAAGAAAATAAAAAAAAGGGAAACTAAACAAATTAAATCCTGTTTTATCTTCTCATACAGTAGCTGATGCCAAAACCAAGACAAGTGACAAGTTTAGAGGAGTTCACACAGTTTTTTTAACGATTTTTCAAGAATGCTTTAAGGTAATAAAAAGTACTGTGCTATTTTATTTTCAATCTTTTCACCTTATTTTGGTGTTTGTGTTTTAAAATTTGAAGCAGTTTAACCCCTATTGTTGTGCCCACTTTACTTTTTCAAGTCTTCAAATACTTAAGAATAGTTTCTGATGAAAAAATCCTTTCAAAAATAAATTTTCATTTTTAGAAGCATCAACTTTATGAAGGAGTAGTCACAAAAGACTTTCATGAGTGCAGTTACAGAGTTTGTTCTGAGTTCCTGGATTATCCAGAATGCAAGTTGCAATACTCTTTAGAGCATCCCACTCAATGAATAAGAAGTGGGAAATTCTTCTTGATTTTATTGGTGAGTGAAACAGAAATAGGATCTTTCTAAGACTTTTACCTATTTCTTTAGTTTGTTCATAGCTTTGTTTCATTTACAGTTATACTGACACAACCCCAATAAAGTAATGCTTAATTAGGTATGCTTTTCACTGGACAATCTATAGCTTCTTTGGAATGATCCCTTTAATTCGATTAAAGATATGCGATAAAATTTTAAAAAAATTACATACTCATTACATTTTGAACTGAACCTTTTGTTTGGCTTTCTCACATTATGTTTTATAGAGTTACTGCTAAAGTTAACTCAGCCTCAGGTAGCAAGTCTGATTATTGAAAATAAGTTATTGAAAGAGAATTTTGAGTGTTGTCCTGGGGCAAGGTTAAGGGTTAAGTTAGGTTAGCAGAGCATATAATATTGAAGCAGTTAAAGTTTCAAGAAAAAGGTAAGTCATGTTTCTTCGATAGTTTACCAGAACCATTTTTTAAAAGTGATAGTTTGAAAAAGTTGACCTTTAGCCAACAAGTAAACATCCTTTTAACTGACTTGGGAATTATATTTTTAAGTTTATTCTCCATCAATCCTGAGCTTCTAATTTGTACGCAAATACATTTGCAGGCTTAATTTAGGTTAGGTAATATGTTAAAAAATGTAATATTTAAAAAAAATACTTTGCTTATTGTTCCAGGTCTCATTAACTTTTACCACGCTCTGCGAGTTTGTGATTGGAAAAATGCAGATACAGTGTGCAAGGTATGTATGCTTTACCTTTGCTAACCTAATGCTGTGTCGGTTTAGTGTCATAAATTTTTTCATTTTCCATTTGTCATTTGATATTTTGTCAGTGGATGTTTTAGGTCACTTTTTAAAATTGTTTTACCTTTTTGTCAGTAAACATTTAAAGTGTTCATTTCTTGCAATAACTAAAGTATCTGAAAAATATTTTCTTGCTACTCAGTTTAAATTCTTAACTTAATTTGCACCATCCCAATTTTTAAACTTTCAAGCTTGTTTTTTTAGACTTTGTGAGGAATTACTACTTGGGAAAGGATCGAGGCTAATGACAAGCAAGTCCTCCTAAACTCTGCTGTTTCTTGGCGACCCTGGTGATGAATTAAAGTACTGTCATTACAACAGTTGAAAAGAACATTTAAATACAGAGGTTCTCAAAATGCTTTTTGACAGAGAAATCTGTCGGACGCTCATATACAGAGTTGATTTTCAGTTGTTCAACTTGGCCTTTGATCACATCTGCTGCCCAGCGTTAAATTTAAAAGCCTTTAAACGTTTTTTATGTTTTGGTTAATTGGGTTATTTTTGAAAGAAGCTTGTTATTTTTGAAAGAAGCTGGGTTATTTTTGAAAAAAAGCCCAAATGTTTTAGAGTGAAATTGATGCAGTACAAGAAAGCCATGTTTTCATCGTTGAAACTTAAAGTTACCCATCGACTTGATCATTCAAATGTCCACAAGTTTTTTCGTTGAGAGGGAGGGAGCCGGGACAAAGTCGTTGCAAAAAGTATCGCTTCTCGGCCTAATGGCTAAGATCAAGTGTAGTATCTGTTCTTATCAGTTTAATATCTGGTACGCCGGCATAGTCCGGCTCATATATTAATCTGATTTTTGGCATTTGGTCAAGGGATCGTAGGTTTACCTCGCCCTGACCGCGGGTTGCCTCGGCGTTGCACTACTGCTGAGCGCGGCCCATACTATAGAGAAGGAAAAAAAAAAAGCAAACAAACGGGACGATGCGGTGTGCAATCGAAAACCCACAATTGAGAAGATTGGGGCACGTCCGAGGCTGCCCACACAACGGGAAAAGCATACTTACCTGACGGGGAAGTAAACCTGATCAACATTGGTCTTTTTTCTTCCGCCAGGCAAAAGATAAGAGCTATCATCATCGTAAACTACTCTCGCTGATTTTCTTCTTTCCGAAACTTCAAGAGAAATGGCTTCGTACGCCGAAACTACGAAACTTGGAGGAGCGACTTCACGTTTGAGCAAAGTGGTGGATTTCAATGTCTCCATGGATCCCGCTGAGGCTTTTAACCGAAAGTATATCGAAAATAGAGCTAAAGAACTAAACGAAAAAATTCAAGATATAGTAGGAAAAGGTAAAATATCCAGCCTCTTATACACAAACAGGGGAAACTGGATTGTAGATTTTCATAGAACTGAAGATGCTGACGCTTTTTTAAACCACGATTTCTACATCAGTAATTGTAACAAACACATCCCGAAAAGAAGACGCACAGAACAGGGATTCCTCATTACCGTAAAGTGCGATCCGCTAATTGAGGACAAACAAATTCTAGAACAAATGGTGCCCTTTATCGAAGAAACTTATAGCATCACGCACACCACCTATGACTTTGACAAAAGCGTAAAAGACGGGAGAAGACTTTTCAGAGTAAAACTAAAAGTCCAGCTAGAGAAAGTACCACACCATATTGAAATCGAGGGGATGCGTATTGCGCTGCATTTCGCTGGAAAGTCTTTCTTTTGCAGAGTATGCGGCAACGCACACCCCCCTAACACCAGGTGTACTGCTCCATCAAATGAAGCAACAATAGCTGCTCATGTATCACAAATATCACAAATACAAAAGGCGGTGGCTCTAGCCCATACAGAAAATCCAAAAAATGAGGAAAACACAACCCCCTCAAATGAAACCACTACCATAGAAGTTAAAAACAAACATGAACCACCCACAAAAACAACAAAAAAAGAAGAAACTACCAAAACAGAACAGAAAAGTGAACCGAAACAAAAGAAAAAAGATTTTGTTGAAATAGACTTTGATGTTGTATCAGATGAAGGTCTCCTAAACTTTGTGAGATCAGCAAATGACAAAATGAACCAAAGAAACAGGGACAGGGAATATAAAGAGAGCGAAAGGCGAGTCGAATTACAGAAAGAGAAAGAGAACACGACAGAAAACGACGAAACGAATGCAGAAAAATGGAAGAAAGTTGAGAAAATAATAAAAAGAAGCGCCCCACCACAAACACCACAAAAAGCGGATGTAAAAAAGAAACATCTAAATCAAAAAACACTCAACCAATCGATCGGGTGAGAAAACTTTATAAATTTTTTTTTTATTATCTCAGCGATCATACTTAGTGCGCCTTCTCTTTCCTTCTTTTTTCTTTTTATGTATTTTTTTTTTTTTTTTTTTTTTTTTTTTTTTTTTTTTTTTTTTTTTTTTGTGTGTTTCTTATACTTTTTTATATCAAAAAAACAATAGAGATAGACGACCCATCAGGTCGACGGTACTCACCTGTTAAAAATGAGCAGCGTAAAAATTTATTCAGCAAACGTTTCTGGTTTAAAAAACGAATTTAAAAGAAAAACTGTACTGAAAAACTTTAAAAAACTTAAAAGCGATTTTATTTTCATCCAAGAAACTCACCTTAATCAAAAAGAAAATCTACATATGGCAACAGAATGGAACGCCTCTGCGTTCTTTTCTGCTGGTGGCGAGAGAACACGCGGCACCGCAATTCTATGCGCTAATTACCTCAATGAAATTTTCTTTGAGCATGCTGATGTAAATGGCAATTTCAACATTCTGGCTACTAGAACAAAGGAACAAAAATTCCTCTTAATAAATATCTACGCCACATCTGGTCATACAAAACTACAACAAAACGAAAGAAAAAATATTTTTCAAAAAATAATAAAACTATTACAAAGTTTTGATCTGAGCGAGTATTTAGTCGTCTGTGGAGGAGATTTTAACATGGTTCTTGACGAGGCCGATAGATATCCAAAACTCTATAGAAAAACGTGCGGCTCGTCACAGAGCCTAAAAAACCTCCTAAACAGATTCGACCTCGAAGATATGTGGCGTACCTTTAACATCACCAAAGAGGAATTTACTTACAGATCTACTAACAACGTGACGCATTCTAGGCTAGACAGACTTTACATCAGCAAAAGCGCAAGGCAATATGTAACAACTAGCCACGTGCCGGCGACGTTCTCTGACCACTATAATGCCATAACTGCGAAAATAACACTACAAAAAGTTGATTTCGGAAAGGAAATTTGGATCCTAAATAACAAACATTTGAAAAATGAAAACTATCAGTCGCAACTTAAAAACCTCCTTTCAAAAGAAATTGAACAAAAAAACAGTTTTGAAAACATCACCGACTGGTGGGAAGCGCTCAAAAAAGCAATTAAAAACCATGCTCAAGCTTACAGCAAAATAGAAGCAAAAAACAAAAGAAAAGAAGAATACAAACTAAGAAAAAAATTAAAAAACGCACAAAAAAAGATGCATAAAAACACCAACATGGTAATTCTTTGTAGAGAACTAAAAAACAAATTAGAATATTTTGAAAAAAATAGAGCGATAGGAGCTGCGATACGCGCAAGAATTAAATGGAGATATCAAGGCGAAAAATGCAACAAATATTTCTTAAATCTCGAAAAAAACAAATTAGCAAAATCCGTCATTACCGAAATTAATTCGGAAGCCGGAGAAACAAAAACACACTCCCGCGACATTATTGCTGAATTCGAGAATTTCTATAAAAAACTTTATAATACCGAAGAGAGAGACCTCTCAAGCCAAAAGCATTTTTTCCAAAATACTGAATCCAAAAAAATATCAAAAAACAACAAAAAAATTCTCCAAAAACCGATAGAACTTTTTGAAATAAAAAAAGCGATAATAGAACTGGAGAACAATAAATCTCCGGGATCCGATGGACTAACCGCGGAGTTTTACAAAGCCGGCTTTCCCCTTTTGGGGGAAGCGATGCTTGCTTTGTACAACTCCGTCCTAAAACACGGCGAAATGACGGAGTCACAAAAACAAGCTATAATTATATGCCTCTACAAAAAAGGAGAAAAAAAAGATATTAATAACTGGAGACCGATATCTCTCCTGAACACTGATTATAAAATACTGTCGAAGGTCCTGGCCAACAGGTTGAGACATGTCCTCCCGCAAATAATTAGCGAATGCCAGACGGCATGTATCCCGGACAGGACCATCTATGACAACCTCAGTTACACAAGAGATATCATAAAAATAGCCCATGAAAACAAAATGAACGCCTCGATAATCTCCATAGACCAGGTGAAGGCCTTCGACAGGGTGGATCGTATTTTTTTATTTGATAGCCTACGATTTTTCGGCTTCGGTTTTTTATTTACTAATTTTATAAAAACGCTTTATTACGACATATCCGCGCGCGTTAAAATAAACGGTTTTCTTTCCCAAAATATCAAAGTAATCAGAGGAGTAAGACAAGGTTGTCCCCTTTCAATGATGCTTTACAACATCCAAGCTGAAATTTTTGCGGGCTATATAAGAAAAAACCCAAAAATAAAAGGAATTATGATTAACAAAAATGAAACAAAAATACTTCAATATGCTGACGACACCAACTTCTACTTGACCGGAGACGACTCAATTACCGAACTTGGACACGCACTAGACATTAATTACAGAGCTACTGGAACAAAACTGAACCGCGACAAATGCCAAGGACTGTGGTTAGGTACCAACATCACTCAAAACAAGGAGGACTACCTAGGCTTCGAGTGGGGAGATCCCTGCTTCAGGAGCTTAGGAGTTCTCTTTTCCAACAACAATGAGTACAGCGCCCACAAACAGTGGAGGGAAGAGGTAGGCAAAGTTCGAGAGAAAATCCTCAAATGGTCGAGGGTTAAACTCTCCTTTAAGGGCAAGGCGCTAATTATAAACCAGTCGCTACTCAGCGGCATGTGGCACCTTGCCTTTACCCTACCTCTACCCTGCCAAAAACTTATTACTAACCTCGAAAACATCATTCAAAACTATTTGTGGGACAACAAAAATATCAAAACAAACAAAAACATCTCAAAACTGCCGATTGAAAAGGGTGGACTCAAAATAATAAACATCAGCGAAAAACTCAAATCCATTCAAGCGAGCTGGGTGTCCAAACTTTTCAACGGCAAAAACACAGGACCTTGGCGCGACACAGCCGAACACATACTAAACAAATACAGAAACGCCGGTCAGGGAAACCTAGTTTTTCTGACCACACACTCAGACGCGACCCTCAAGACCTTACCTCTATACTACAGACAAATGATCAATGACTGGACCGAACTGACAAAATACCAAACGCATAAACACCTCACCATAGAACAAATACTGAGACAACCCATCTTCTACAACCCACATATACGCAAACAAAACAAAACTCTAACACCGACAAACAACGCAAAACGAAACGAACTGATAAAACTGGCCGACATTTCCAACGTATTCAGACCGGGCTTCCTTGACAACAGACTGATAAATCTAACCGAAAACGAACTCAAACAAATCACATCCTCCCTCCCCCCCGACTGGAAACACAAAATCGAAAACGAACATCAAAACTACGACCACAACAAAGCCGACCTGACTTTAACGGTGTCGAATAACTCAAAAATAAACATTCAAAATTTAAAACCCAAAACCATCTATAAAATTCTAATGGAAAAAGAAGTTGCAAAAACAAAAACACATTTTTTAAAATGGAATAAAATTTTCAAAGAAAACATGCTCAACACTACCGAAATGGAGTGGGAAAAACTTTTCTATAAAATACACAAAAGCCAAAAGAACAATAAAGCGAGCGAAATTAAATATAAAGCCATTCATTTTGCATTGCCCACAAACGCAATTTTTAAAAAAAGAGGCTACGTCAGTGACGACCTATGCCCGCAATGTATGAAAGAAAGCGAAAATCTACCGCACATGTTGTTCAACTGTGAAAAGGTGCAACCTTTAATAAAATACGCAGTCTCTTTTTTAAACATTTTGTATCCCAAAACCGAACCTTTTAAAAATACTTTTAAACTCTTTTTATTTGGACCTAATGATAGCGCGCATGAATATAAATTTGGTAACTTTATTTTTAATGAACTTTTCTTCCACATATATTGTAATAGAATGAGAGCACATCATGAGCGAACCACTGTCTCGAAAGAGAACCTCCTAAAAGAATTTGAAGGGAAACTTAAAAAAATAATAAATACTGAATACCAAATAGCAAAAGAAAGTAACACTTTAGAGGAATTTTTCAAAGAAACAAAAAACATTTGGAACGATGAAAATAAACTAGAAATAAAATTGAAACTGAGTAGTTTTTTGCGATGATCTTAAAAAGCTCTTATTCGTTGAAACCTTTTCGTTTTTCTTTTTTCTTTTTTTCCTTTTTACTTTTGGTTTTGGCCTTTTACTTTTTATTTTTTTATTTTGAATTTTTTTGGCCATGTTCTGTTCGCCGTCATGATTGCCACGAGTTTATTTTTTTTTAATTTCTTTAACTTTGTTAACGAACACTCGTGTAAATCATGACTAGGGTCCGCAAGGCAACTAGCTGGAGGACCCGAAATAAAAATCATAATATCTGATCAACATGGGGCTTCTTCCAGGGTGAGGCTCTTGCATTGCACTTCGCCTGGGCTGACCCCTGCGATTACCGCTAACGTCGGTAACTCGACCGTACAATTTCTGGTAGTGGGGGCCTGCGTTCGCGCTCGCCCCCTCCTCTAACGACTTAAAAAAAAAACCTCTCCTCTCACCCCTAAGAGTCTACTGCATATTTTGAGAGGCGCATACAAAGTCTGCTATAAGTGCAAATAAATTTTATTTATTTCAAAAGTTGTTGTTTTTTTTTTTTTTGTTTTTTTTTTTTTTTGTACAAAATCAATAAAAATCTAAGAATCGCAAAGAGGCAACCAAATAAGCATAGGAGCGACGAGAATCGTTTCAACGTGACAACCAGCAAGCGTGATCGACCGGTTACAATCCCGGAAATCACTCGACGGCGGAACAAAATGTGACAGTCACAACAGTGAAAACGAGTCGCTGTAATAAAAAACAATGACGATAATAATAGTTAAAATAACAAACAGTAGCAATAAGAAAATCGATATCAATAGTGACAACGAAAATAATGACAACGATGAAGATAACAATAACGACAATAACAAAAATTAACGATAGCATCGATAAACTAACGATAATAGTAATACTGACAATAGCAACGACCACAAAAAAATAAGCATTAGCAATAACGATCTAACAGTAACAATAGTAACAACAACAGCAGCAGCAACAGTAACAACAATTGTCAACCATTTATGCATATCGCATATTGGATTCTGGTGCGGTGAAATGCATTCTTTTACTACCGTTCATTATTTTCATGAAAACAGCTCTGATTCCTACGTGTTGATCTTAGAAAGAAACGACAACGACCGAAACATTTTGGCAAGTTGACACGTCAATACGCAACGTTGCCAGAGATACGTAACGACGATTGACGAATCTTACAAATTTTTGCTCTTCAAAGCTAGTTTTGCAGTCTTTTCGTCATTTCGACAAAACTAGGGAACATTGACATCGTGCAACTTTAGACTTGCGAGGGTTTCTTTCATGGCCGCCGAGAGGACGGGGAAGATTCCCGGGTATCCCCGTGTATCTACAAACGATATTTTAAAAATCATTTTTTTAAAAGATTTAAATAGTTTTGACTTTTAAAAGATTTCATTAACTTTCGTTTTTAATTTTTAATGACTAGAGCACACTTCTATTGGTCCTGGGTATGTAATTGATCACAACGAGGGCCCCTTAAGAAAACTTCCCCTGGGCCCTCGTTGACTATGGTGGCTATAGTCCCTTTAACCGTTGCCCTTGTTGTTCAGCATCAAAACTAGCTTTCTGGCTTTTGTGCGAGGAAAAAGAGCGCCATTTTCTTTCCCTCAGAGATGCGGAGACGGAAGAAGCGCCCTCACACACCTTTCGACCAGTCGCTCCCCTTTCAATCGACACCACCCAGGCAGGGCCGTGTTTATGCATATTCTTTTGCAGGGGATGAGTTCTGTGTATCTTAGAGTCAACTGAAAAAGCAGATTTTGTAAAGAAAAGGGAGTCCCCTTTGGCGACTTTTTTTTTTTTTTTTCGTAAACGGTTGCAAAAGCCTACGGCACCAGGAGTTCCCAGGCGGTCACCCATCCAAGTACTACCCTGGCCCGACGATGCTTAACTTCCGTGATCGGACGAGAACGGGTGTATTCACCGTGGTATGGTCGTAGGCAATAGTGTACGGCTTTAATTTAAAATTTAAAGTTTCTAACGCCTTAACAATAATTTTTAACGGATGTGTGGCTATGAAAATAGCCTTTTGTGTTGTTTATACCGCCGTTTACTGGGCTGCTGGCTTTGGAACCTTCTCGTTCTTTTTGGGAAGCAACACAGCTTGAATGTTTGGCAACACACCGCCGCTCGCAATTGTAACACCTGACAACAACTTGTTTAACTCTTCGTCGTTGCGAACAGCTAGCTGTAAGTGACGAGGAATGATCCTGGCTTTTTTGTTATCGCGTGCAGCATTACCAGCTAACTCTAAGATTTCGGCGGAGAGGTATTCCAAAACTGCAGCTAAGTAGACCGGTGCGCCTGAACCGATGCGATTGGCGTAATGCCCTTTGCGCAAAAATCGGTGAACGCGACCAACAGGAAACTGAAGACCCGCTCTAAAAGATCGAGTTTTTGCCTTGGCCTTAGCTTTTCCTCCTTTTCCACGTCCTGACATTTTATTTTCTAACACAAGCAGAGACAGACAGACGGACCAGAGATCTCGTGCGCCTTTTTTTTATTTTAAACAGCAAAAAGTTTGCTATTCTTATCAAAATAGAGTGGTCTCAAAGTCAACCTTTTTTTAACCAATAGTAAAAAAGAAATAAACGATGCTCAAACAACTTAATCTTTTAAGAACCAATAGAAGTGCATATGACGCAAGAGTTTTCAAGTTGGAGGCTACAACTTTATCTTAAATTAAATCCAGTTGCAATGCAATGAAAACAAACGAAAAGAATTTTTACTGTTAGGCCCGTCGAAATGTCAGACGCACAAAAAACCGGAGGAAAACAAGCGCCAAAGGTGGCGAAAAAAGGCGAGAAGCGCGCCGGTAAGAAAGGTGGTAAAATCGCTGGAACTGGTGACAAGAAGCGCAAGAGAAAGAGACGAGAGTCTTATGCCATTTACATTTACAACGTCCTGAAGCAAGTTCACCCTGATGTCGGTGTTTCTTCTAAAGCAATGAGCATCATGAATTCTTTCGTGAACGACATTTTCGAAAGAATTGCTTCTGAAGCTTCGCGGCTCGCCCTTCAAAATAAGAAATCTACGATCTCTTCGCGTGAAATTCAAACCGCCGTGCGCCTTTTACTTCCCGGTGAACTTGCTAAACACGCAGTGAGCGAAGGCACCAAGGCTGTTACCAAGTACACCAGCAGTAAGTAGATCAAAATCCGCTCAAACGGCTATTTTTATAGCCACGCATCTTTTAAAAACATTAGACGCATTAACGAAATAGGTTCAAATGAAAATATCTGTTGCAATCGCTATATTTAATTGTGCAAACAATGCCAAGTGCAGAATAGCTAAACTAGCTGCTAAAATAAAACACTTAAACTGCTGCATCCGTCCTAGGCTATGAACAACTTAAAACCTTTTTTTTTCTTCTTCAAAATTGCTCTCAAACTCCCCTTTTCTAGAATATACATCGACCTAAAAAGCACGGAGCAGTTACCGGTGAGGTTACTGTGACTTTCAAACTCAATTAGTGTAATTGTTACTACCTGACAAAGTCCTAAATGCCGCGCAACGTTTTAAAGAAATGTGTACCTATGAAAATAGCCGTTTGATGAAGGATTGAGCAGTACAGGTTATTTCTTGTCCACTTTTGCGGTGGCACTCTTTGCAGCGACTTTCTTCTTAGGTGCTGTTTCAGCTTTCTTTACCGCGGGTTTTTTAGCAACCGGTAGCTTGGCGCTCCTTTTTAACTGGAGCGCATGAAATAGCACCAGCGCGACTAATCTTAGTGAGAGCAGTTCTACTTTTGAAAGTGTATGAGCAACGCTGGCTTCTAAAAATCCATTAGTCGATTGTCGCTATACCTATGCTGCCACGCAAACTCAATAGTGGTGGGGATCACAAACACGCAAGATAGTACGACTGCAAGAATATTTAATGCGTTGGCAAAGTGTTCAAAGTATTCAAATGTTGTCAGCAAAATTGTTACATCAACGGGTAAAGAAAACTGACGTTCTGTAAAGCTATCAAAATGTATCAAGGTGTAGAAAAAGTCTAATTAAAACAGTTAATAGTACCGCTGTCATTTTGTAGATGATTTTTTATGGATTATGTTAGTTATGGAAAAATAATTGGTGCATGAAAGGGTCAATGGGATAGTTACGAAACTACAAATGTTGTTAATGTTTGTAAGAAAATAAGACCGAGGAAGTAGACACAGTGTAATATCGTCAGTACAAATCATAATCTGATCACAATCGGAAAAAAAAAGAAGAAGAAGAATACAGTTTTGTTTGTAAATTTTTTTTTAATGACTCATAAAAAGGCTTGGGTACTAGTGATAACCCACAAGCTCTAAAATATCTAAAAAGATGCACTGTCTTCCGACCAGAGTTTCGGCACGGAAAAAACACATACTACAATTTAGTCACTGTGTATTAAGGTATGCATCAAATACTTGCCAATCGCATTTCGTTCATTTCGGGGTTTCGGGAAGGGGAATGATAAAAAAAAAAAAGAAAGAATTCGCAACTGAGCGTCCGCGGTGCACCCATCTTACTAGGCTGCGCGAGTAAGCAGAAACCGTTACTATGCTCTTAGCTAAACCAATGATATTTATACTAACTAGATGTAAAACTTCAAATAAATTTCGTAAGAAATTGTGAAGCAAGTTTTTTAAGTTTTTAAAGCCGGTAGCCTCTTTATTTAAACTGACAATAATTCGTTTGTTTTAATCGATGTTTTTATGATTCTGGCTGGCAAAAAAAAACTTGCTTGGCAAAAAAATATGCTTCACTGCGAAAGCGCGAGTTAAATATCTAGTTAATATACACTTAACCGCAAAATTAACGCACCACATACATTTCGATTTATTTTAATTGTGGTCATATATTTTGACAAACGTGTTAAGAATAGAACACATGAACACAGTTATTTCGATGATAATAATAAAAGCGACTTTGAGGATGGTGAGAAAAGAAAAGAAAAGAAAGAAAAACAAACTAAAACTAGAAATATGGTAAGTAATAAAATTAAGGTAAGTAACAAAATAAACTAAGATGATTATTGTTGTTATGCACACTAATACAGCTTAAAATGTAACATTTTTGACTTATCAATATCTAGTGTTGCCACATCTTGATGTTGTTGCAGCCAGACAGCACCGTGGATTTCTTTTAATTAGAGGTGTAATCGTTTCTTGAAGGATATCTTCACATACGCGGATAAGACTTTGTCGCAACTCGTCTAGGTGGTGGATGTTGACTTCTAACACAGCGTGCCATTATGCCCCAAAGATGCTCTATTGGGTTCATATCTGGACTGCAAGCCGGCCACTCCAAAACTTGAATAGTAGCATTTTGTAAGTATTCAGTAACAACATGCGCCGTATGTGGTCTAGCATTATCTTACATAAGAAGGAATCCATCTCCCATGAACGATGCAAGAGGTACCAAAAAAGGTTTTAAAATGTCAGCTTATGTATCGTTGAGAAGTCAGAACAGACGTGTTGCTCAAATGACAGTTATCATTGAGCAACACATCTGTTCATACTAACTTTATACATACTTTTCTTTTAAAAGTGAGGTTTAGTTACAGCAAAACGTGCTGCTTATGAAAAGCTGCTACAATTTGGAAACTAAAACGGAATAAAGCCTACAAATGACGTCACAATAAACATTATTATCGACTTTGTATTTGATAAATCCGGGAAATACGTAATATTTTTCAAAATAAGTCGGAATTTATAAGTGGTGCGTTAATTTTGCGGTAAAGTGCATATCATTGAGTTTAACAACGGTGCAGTGGTTACGCGCAGTCCTACTGAAATTTTTGGTGTTGGCGTAGCGTCAAGAGCAGAAAAGGTGCTTTTAGCTTGTTTCGAAAAAAAAAAAGAAAATAAAAAAAAGGGAAACTAAACAAATTAAATCCTGTTTTATCTTCTCATACAGTAGCTGATGCCAAAACCAAGACAAGTGACAAGTTTAGAGGAGTTCACACAGTTTTTTTAACGATTTTTCAAGAATGCTTTAAGGTAATAAAAAGTACTGTGCTATTTTATTTTCAATCTTTTCACCTTATTTTGGTGTTTGTGTTTTAAAATTTGAAGCAGTTTAACCCCTATTGTTGTGCCCACTTTACTTTTTCAAGTCTTCAAATACTTAAGAATAGTTTCTGATGAAAAAATCCTTTCAAAAATAAATTTTCATTTTTAGAAGCATCAACTTTATGAAGGAGTAGTCACAAAAGACTTTCATGAGTGCAGTTACAGAGTTTGTTCTGAGTTCCTGGATTATCCAGAATGCAAGTTGCAATACTCTTTAGAGCATCCCACTCAATGAATAAGAAGTGGGAAATTCTTCTTGATTTTATTGGTGAGTGAAACAGAAATAGGATCTTTCTAAGACTTTTACCTATTTCTTTAGTTTGTTCATAGCTTTGTTTCATTTACAGTTATACTGACACAACCCCAATAAAGTAATGCTTAATTAGGTATGCTTTTCACTGGACAATCTATAGCTTCTTTGGAATGATCCCTTTAATTCGATTAAAGATATGCGATAAAATTTTAAAAAAATTACATACTCATTACATTTTGAACTGAACCTTTTGTTTGGCTTTCTCACATTATGTTTTATAGAGTTACTGCTAAAGTTAACTCAGCCTCAGGTAGCAAGTCTGATTATTGAAAATAAGTTATTGAAAGAGAATTTTGAGTGTTGTCCTGGGGCAAGGTTAAGGGTTAAGTTAGGTTAGCAGAGCATATAATATTGAAGCAGTTAAAGTTTCAAGAAAAAGGTAAGTCATGTTTCTTCGATAGTTTACCAGAACCATTTTTTAAAAGTGATAGTTTGAAAAAGTTGACCTTTAGCCAACAAGTAAACATCCTTTTAACTGACTTGGGAATTATATTTTTAAGTTTATTCTCCATCAATCCTGAGCTTCTAATTTGTACGCAAATACATTTGCAGGCTTAATTTAGGTTAGGTAATATGTTAAAAAATGTAATATTTAAAAAAAATACTTTGCTTATTGTTCCAGGTCTCATTAACTTTTACCACGCTCTGCGAGTTTGTGATTGGAAAAATGCAGATACAGTGTGCAAGGTATGTATGCTTTACCTTTGCTAACCTAATGCTGTGTCGGTTTAGTGTCATAAATTTTTTCATTTTCCATTTGTCATTTGATATTTTGTCAGTGGATGTTTTAGGTCACTTTTTAAAATTGTTTTACCTTTTTGTCAGTAAACATTTAAAGTGTTCATTTCTTGCAATAACTAAAGTATCTGAAAAATATTTTCTTGCTACTCAGTTTAAATTCTTAACTTAATTTGCACCATCCCAATTTTTAAACTTTCAAGCTTGTTTTTTTAGACTTTGTGAGGAATTACTACTTGGGAAAGGATCGAGGCTAATGACAAGCAAGTCCTCCTAAACTCTGCTGTTTCTTGGCGACCCTGGTGATGAATTAAAGTACTGTCATTACAACAGTTGAAAAGAACATTTAAATACAGAGGTTCTCAAAATGCTTTTTGACAGAGAAATCTGTCGGACGCTCATATACAGAGTTGATTTTCAGTTGTTCAACTTGGCCTTTGATCACATCTGCTGCCCAGCGTTAAATTTAAAAGCCTTTAAACGTTTTTTATGTTTTGGTTAATTGGGTTATTTTTGAAAGAAGCTTGTTATTTTTGAAAGAAGCTGGGTTATTTTTGAAAAAAAGCCCAAATGTTTTAGAGTGAAATTGATGCAGTACAAGAAAGCCATGTTTTCATCGTTGAAACTTAAAGTTACCCATCGACTTGATCATTCAAATGTCCACAAGTTTTTTCGTTGAGAGGGAGGGAGCCGGGACAAAGTCGTTGCAAAAAGTATCGCTTCTCGGCCTAATGGCTAAGATCAAGTGTAGTATCTGTTCTTATCAGTTTAATATCTGGTACGCCGGCATAGTCCGGCTCATATATTAATCTGATTTTTGGCATTTGGTCAAGGGATCGTAGGTTTACCTCGCCCTGACCGCGGGTTGCCTCGGCGTTGCACTACTGCTGAGCGCGGCCCATACTATAGAGAAGGAAAAAAAAAAAGCAAACAAACGGGACGATGCGGTGTGCAATCGAAAACCCACAATTGAGAAGATTGGGGCACGTCCGAGGCTGCCCACACAACGGGAAAAGCATACTTACCTGACGGGGAAGTAAACCTGATCAACATGGGGCTTCTTCCAGGGTGAGGCTCTTGCATTGCACTTCGCCTGGGCTGACCCCTGCGATTACCGCTAACGTCGGTAACTCGACCGTACAATTTCTGGTAGTGGGGGCCTGCGTTCGCGCTCGCCCCCTCCTCTAACGACTTAAAAAAAAAACCTCTCCTCTCACCCCTAAGAGTCTACTGCATATTTTGAGAGGCGCATACAAAGTCTGCTATAAGTGCAAATAAATTTTATTTATTTCAAAAGTTGTTGTTTTTTTTTTTTTTGTTTTTTTTTTTTTTTGTACAAAATCAATAAAAATCTAAGAATCGCAAAGAGGCAACCAAATAAGCATAGGAGCGACGAGAATCGTTTCAACGTGACAACCAGCAAGCGTGATCGACCGGTTACAATCCCGGAAATCACTCGACGGCGGAACAAAATGTGACAGTCACAACAGTGAAAACGAGTCGCTGTAATAAAAAACAATGACGATAATAATAGTTAAAATAACAAACAGTAGCAATAAGAAAATCGATATCAATAGTGACAACGAAAATAATGACAACGATGAAGATAACAATAACGACAATAACAAAAATTAACGATAGCATCGATAAACTAACGATAATAGTAATACTGACAATAGCAACGACCACAAAAAAATAAGCATTAGCAATAACGATCTAACAGTAACAATAGTAACAACAACAGCAGCAGCAACAGTAACAACAATTGTCAACCATTTATGCATATCGCATATTGGATTCTGGTGCGGTGAAATGCATTCTTTTACTACCGTTCATTATTTTCATGAAAACAGCTCTGATTCCTACGTGTTGATCTTAGAAAGAAACGACAACGACCGAAACATTTTGGCAAGTTGACACGTCAATACGCAACGTTGCCAGAGATACGTAACGACGATTGACGAATCTTACAAATTTTTGCTCTTCAAAGCTAGTTTTGCAGTCTTTTCGTCATTTCGACAAAACTAGGGAACATTGACATCGTGCAACTTTAGACTTGCGAGGGTTTCTTTCATGGCCGCCGAGAGGACGGGGAAGATTCCCGGGTATCCCCGTGTATCTACAAACGATATTTTAAAAATCATTTTTTTAAAAGATTTAAATAGTTTTGACTTTTAAAAGATTTCATTAACTTTCGTTTTTAATTTTTAATGACTAGAGCACACTTCTATTGGTCCTGGGTATGTAATTGATCACAACGAGGGCCCCTTAAGAAAACTTCCCCTGGGCCCTCGTTGACTATGGTGGCTATAGTCCCTTTAACCGTTGCCCTTGTTGTTCAGCATCAAAACTAGCTTTCTGGCTTTTGTGCGAGGAAAAAGAGCGCCATTTTCTTTCCCTCAGAGATGCGGAGACGGAAGAAGCGCCCTCACACACCTTTCGACCAGTCGCTCCCCTTTCAATCGACACCACCCAGGCAGGGCCGTGTTTATGCATATTCTTTTGCAGGGGATGAGTTCTGTGTATCTTAGAGTCAACTGAAAAAGCAGATTTTGTAAAGAAAAGGGAGTCCCCTTTGGCGACTTTTTTTTTTTTTTTTCGTAAACGGTTGCAAAAGCCTACGGCACCAGGAGTTCCCAGGCGGTCACCCATCCAAGTACTACCCTGGCCCGACGATGCTTAACTTCCGTGATCGGACGAGAACGGGTGTATTCACCGTGGTATGGTCGTAGGCAATAGTGTACGGCTTTAATTTAAAATTTAAAGTTTCTAACGCCTTAACAATAATTTTTAACGGATGTGTGGCTATGAAAATAGCCTTTTGTGTTGTTTATACCGCCGTTTACTGGGCTGCTGGCTTTGGAACCTTCTCGTTCTTTTTGGGAAGCAACACAGCTTGAATGTTTGGCAACACACCGCCGCTCGCAATTGTAACACCTGACAACAACTTGTTTAACTCTTCGTCGTTGCGAACAGCTAGCTGTAAGTGACGAGGAATGATCCTGGCTTTTTTGTTATCGCGTGCAGCATTACCAGCTAACTCTAAGATTTCGGCGGAGAGGTATTCCAAAACTGCAGCTAAGTAGACCGGTGCGCCTGAACCGATGCGATTGGCGTAATGCCCTTTGCGCAAAAATCGGTGAACGCGACCAACAGGAAACTGAAGACCCGCTCTAAAAGATCGAGTTTTTGCCTTGGCCTTAGCTTTTCCTCCTTTTCCACGTCCTGACATTTTATTTTCTAACACAAGCAGAGACAGACAGACGGACCAGAGATCTCGTGCGCCTTTTTTTTATTTTAAACAGCAAAAAGTTTGCTATTCTTATCAAAATAGAGTGGTCTCAAAGTCAACCTTTTTTTAACCAATAGTAAAAAAGAAATAAACGATGCTCAAACAACTTAATCTTTTAAGAACCAATAGAAGTGCATATGACGCAAGAGTTTTCAAGTTGGAGGCTACAACTTTATCTTAAATTAAATCCAGTTGCAATGCAATGAAAACAAACGAAAAGAATTTTTACTGTTAGGCCCGTCGAAATGTCAGACGCACAAAAAACCGGAGGAAAACAAGCGCCAAAGGTGGCGAAAAAAGGCGAGAAGCGCGCCGGTAAGAAAGGTGGTAAAATCGCTGGAACTGGTGACAAGAAGCGCAAGAGAAAGAGACGAGAGTCTTATGCCATTTACATTTACAACGTCCTGAAGCAAGTTCACCCTGATGTCGGTGTTTCTTCTAAAGCAATGAGCATCATGAATTCTTTCGTGAACGACATTTTCGAAAGAATTGCTTCTGAAGCTTCGCGGCTCGCCCTTCAAAATAAGAAATCTACGATCTCTTCGCGTGAAATTCAAACCGCCGTGCGCCTTTTACTTCCCGGTGAACTTGCTAAACACGCAGTGAGCGAAGGCACCAAGGCTGTTACCAAGTACACCAGCAGTAAGTAGATCAAAATCCGCTCAAACGGCTATTTTTATAGCCACGCATCTTTTAAAAACATTAGACGCATTAACGAAATAGGTTCAAATGAAAATATCTGTTGCAATCGCTATATTTAATTGTGCAAACAATGCCAAGTGCAGAATAGCTAAACTAGCTGCTAAAATAAAACACTTAAACTGCTGCATCCGTCCTAGGCTATGAACAACTTAAAACCTTTTTTTTTCTTCTTCAAAATTGCTCTCAAACTCCCCTTTTCTAGAATATACATCGACCTAAAAAGCACGGAGCAGTTACCGGTGAGGTTACTGTGACTTTCAAACTCAATTAGTGTAATTGTTACTACCTGACAAAGTCCTAAATGCCGCGCAACGTTTTAAAGAAATGTGTACCTATGAAAATAGCCGTTTGATGAAGGATTGAGCAGTACAGGTTATTTCTTGTCCACTTTTGCGGTGGCACTCTTTGCAGCGACTTTCTTCTTAGGTGCTGTTTCAGCTTTCTTTACCGCGGGTTTTTTAGCAACCGGTAGCTTGGCGCTCCTTTTTAACTGGAGCGCATGAAATAGCACCAGCGCGACTAATCTTAGTGAGAGCAGTTCTACTTTTGAAAGTGTATGAGCAACGCTGGCTTCTAAAAATCCATTAGTCGATTGTCGCTATACCTATGCTGCCACGCAAACTCAATAGTGGTGGGGATCACAAACACGCAAGATAGTACGACTGCAAGAATATTTAATGCGTTGGCAAAGTGTTCAAAGTATTCAAATGTTGTCAGCAAAATTGTTACATCAACGGGTAAAGAAAACTGACGTTCTGTAAAGCTATCAAAATGTATCAAGGTGTAGAAAAAGTCTAATTAAAACAGTTAATAGTACCGCTGTCATTTTGTAGATGATTTTTTATGGATTATGTTAGTTATGGAAAAATAATTGGTGCATGAAAGGGTCAATGGGATAGTTACGAAACTACAAATGTTGTTAATGTTTGTAAGAAAATAAGACCGAGGAAGTAGACACAGTGTAATATCGTCAGTACAAATCATAATCTGATCACAATCGGAAAAAAAAAGAAGAAGAAGAATACAGTTTTGTTTGTAAATTTTTTTTTAATGACTCATAAAAAGGCTTGGGTACTAGTGATAACCCACAAGCTCTAAAATATCTAAAAAGATGCACTGTCTTCCGACCAGAGTTTCGGCACGGAAAAAACACATACTACAATTTAGTCACTGTGTATTAAGGTATGCATCAAATACTTGCCAATCGCATTTCGTTCATTTCGGGGTTTCGGGAAGGGGAATGATAAAAAAAAAAAAGAAAGAATTCGCAACTGAGCGTCCGCGGTGCACCCATCTTACTAGGCTGCGCGAGTAAGCAGAAACCGTTACTATGCTCTTAGCTAAACCAATGATATTTATACTAACTAGATGTAAAACTTCAAATAAATTTCGTAAGAAATTGTGAAGCAAGTTTTTTAAGTTTTTAAAGCCGGTAGCCTCTTTATTTAAACTGACAATAATTCGTTTGTTTTAATCGATGTTTTTATGATTCTGGCTGGCAAAAAAAAACTTGCTTGGCAAAAAAATATGCTTCACTGCGAAAGCGCGAGTTAAATATCTAGTTAATATACACTTAACCGCAAAATTAACGCACCACATACATTTCGATTTATTTTAATTGTGGTCATATATTTTGACAAACGTGTTAAGAATAGAACACATGAACACAGTTATTTCGATGATAATAATAAAAGCGACTTTGAGGATGGTGAGAAAAGAAAAGAAAAGAAAGAAAAACAAACTAAAACTAGAAATATGGTAAGTAATAAAATTAAGGTAAGTAACAAAATAAACTAAGATGATTATTGTTGTTATGCACACTAATACAGCTTAAAATGTAACATTTTTGACTTATCAATATCTAGTGTTGCCACATCTTGATGTTGTTGCAGCCAGACAGCACCGTGGATTTCTTTTAATTAGAGGTGTAATCGTTTCTTGAAGGATATCTTCACATACGCGGATAAGACTTTGTCGCAACTCGTCTAGGTGGTGGATGTTGACTTCTAACACAGCGTGCCATTATGCCCCAAAGATGCTCTATTGGGTTCATATCTGGACTGCAAGCCGGCCACTCCAAAACTTGAATAGTAGCATTTTGTAAGTATTCAGTAACAACATGCGCCGTATGTGGTCTAGCATTATCTTACATAAGAAGGAATCCATCTCCCATGAACGATGCAAGAGGTACCAAAAAAGGTTTTAAAATGTCAGCTTATGTATCGTTGAGAAGTCAGAACAGACGTGTTGCTCAAATGACAGTTATCATTGAGCAACACATCTGTTCATACTAACTTTATACATACTTTTCTTTTAAAAGTGAGGTTTAGTTACAGCAAAACGTGCTGCTTATGAAAAGCTGCTACAATTTGGAAACTAAAACGGAATAAAGCCTACAAATGACGTCACAATAAACATTATTATCGACTTTGTATTTGATAAATCCGGGAAATACGTAATATTTTTCAAAATAAGTCGGAATTTATAAGTGGTGCGTTAATTTTGCGGTAAAGTGCATATCATTGAGTTTAACAACGGTGCAGTGGTTACGCGCAGTCCTACTGAAATTTTTGGTGTTGGCGTAGCGTCAAGAGCAGAAAAGGTGCTTTTAGCTTGTTTCGAAAAAAAAAAAGAAAATAAAAAAAAGGGAAACTAAACAAATTAAATCCTGTTTTATCTTCTCATACAGTAGCTGATGCCAAAACCAAGACAAGTGACAAGTTTAGAGGAGTTCACACAGTTTTTTTAACGATTTTTCAAGAATGCTTTAAGGTAATAAAAAGTACTGTGCTATTTTATTTTCAATCTTTTCACCTTATTTTGGTGTTTGTGTTTTAAAATTTGAAGCAGTTTAACCCCTATTGTTGTGCCCACTTTACTTTTTCAAGTCTTCAAATACTTAAGAATAGTTTCTGATGAAAAAATCCTTTCAAAAATAAATTTTCATTTTTAGAAGCATCAACTTTATGAAGGAGTAGTCACAAAAGACTTTCATGAGTGCAGTTACAGAGTTTGTTCTGAGTTCCTGGATTATCCAGAATGCAAGTTGCAATACTCTTTAGAGCATCCCACTCAATGAATAAGAAGTGGGAAATTCTTCTTGATTTTATTGGTGAGTGAAACAGAAATAGGATCTTTCTAAGACTTTTACCTATTTCTTTAGTTTGTTCATAGCTTTGTTTCATTTACAGTTATACTGACACAACCCCAATAAAGTAATGCTTAATTAGGTATGCTTTTCACTGGACAATCTATAGCTTCTTTGGAATGATCCCTTTAATTCGATTAAAGATATGCGATAAAATTTTAAAAAAATTACATACTCATTACATTTTGAACTGAACCTTTTGTTTGGCTTTCTCACATTATGTTTTATAGAGTTACTGCTAAAGTTAACTCAGCCTCAGGTAGCAAGTCTGATTATTGAAAATAAGTTATTGAAAGAGAATTTTGAGTGTTGTCCTGGGGCAAGGTTAAGGGTTAAGTTAGGTTAGCAGAGCATATAATATTGAAGCAGTTAAAGTTTCAAGAAAAAGGTAAGTCATGTTTCTTCGATAGTTTACCAGAACCATTTTTTAAAAGTGATAGTTTGAAAAAGTTGACCTTTAGCCAACAAGTAAACATCCTTTTAACTGACTTGGGAATTATATTTTTAAGTTTATTCTCCATCAATCCTGAGCTTCTAATTTGTACGCAAATACATTTGCAGGCTTAATTTAGGTTAGGTAATATGTTAAAAAATGTAATATTTAAAAAAAATACTTTGCTTATTGTTCCAGGTCTCATTAACTTTTACCACGCTCTGCGAGTTTGTGATTGGAAAAATGCAGATACAGTGTGCAAGGTATGTATGCTTTACCTTTGCTAACCTAATGCTGTGTCGGTTTAGTGTCATAAATTTTTTCATTTTCCATTTGTCATTTGATATTTTGTCAGTGGATGTTTTAGGTCACTTTTTAAAATTGTTTTACCTTTTTGTCAGTAAACATTTAAAGTGTTCATTTCTTGCAATAACTAAAGTATCTGAAAAATATTTTCTTGCTACTCAGTTTAAATTCTTAACTTAATTTGCACCATCCCAATTTTTAAACTTTCAAGCTTGTTTTTTTAGACTTTGTGAGGAATTACTACTTGGGAAAGGATCGAGGCTAATGACAAGCAAGTCCTCCTAAACTCTGCTGTTTCTTGGCGACCCTGGTGATGAATTAAAGTACTGTCATTACAACAGTTGAAAAGAACATTTAAATACAGAGGTTCTCAAAATGCTTTTTGACAGAGAAATCTGTCGGACGCTCATATACAGAGTTGATTTTCAGTTGTTCAACTTGGCCTTTGATCACATCTGCTGCCCAGCGTTAAATTTAAAAGCCTTTAAACGTTTTTTATGTTTTGGTTAATTGGGTTATTTTTGAAAGAAGCTTGTTATTTTTGAAAGAAGCTGGGTTATTTTTGAAAAAAAGCCCAAATGTTTTAGAGTGAAATTGATGCAGTACAAGAAAGCCATGTTTTCATCGTTGAAACTTAAAGTTACCCATCGACTTGATCATTCAAATGTCCACAAGTTTTTTCGTTGAGAGGGAGGGAGCCGGGACAAAGTCGTTGCAAAAAGTATCGCTTCTCGGCCTAATGGCTAAGATCAAGTGTAGTATCATCATCCTTACGCCGAAAAGTCGGGCACCACTAGGTGGTGTAAAAAATCCGATGAGGTGCTGGGCCAAAAAGTCGGACACCATCATTTAATGGTGTATTGATCCGAATGAGGCTCAGTGTCGAAAAGTCGGGCACCACTTGGTGGTGTAAAAAATCCGATGAGGCGGTCATGGGTGGTGTGCGAAGCTTTGGTCATGAGCTGCTAAAGTCGGGCAGAGGATCCGGGAATATTCGTTAACTCGAGTACTCGGGGGCCTCAAGGTAGATCCGTCAAGGGTTGGCTTTAACATCAGTCGACAAGACGTAAAATGGGGTGACGTAGGCAAGCGCCGAACATCCTCCCGTCCACAGCTGCCGATGGCTGATGAGACGTTAAAGGAAATAAAAAAAAAAAAAAAAAAAAAAAAGATCAAGTGTAGTATCTGTTCTTATCAGTTTAATATCTGGTACGCCGGCATAGTCCGGCTCATATATTAATCTGATTTTTGGCATTTGGTCAAGGGATCGTAGGTTTACCTCGCCCTGACCGCGGGTTGCCTCGGCGTTGCACTACTGCTGAGCGCGGCCCATACTATAGAGAAGGAAAAAAAAAAAGCAAACAAACGGGACGATGCGGTGTGCAATCGAAAACCCACAATTGAGAAGATTGGGGCACGTCCGAGGCTGCCCACACAACGGGAAAAGCATACTTACCTGACGGGGAAGTAAACCTGATCAACATGGGGCTTCTTCCAGGGTGAGGCTCTTGCATTGCACTTCGCCTGGGCTGACCCCTGCGATTACCGCTAACGTCGGTAACTCGACCGTACAATTTCTGGTAGTGGGGGCCTGCGTTCGCGCTCGCCCCCTCCTCTAACGACTTAAAAAAAAAACCTCTCCTCTCACCCCTAAGAGTCTACTGCATATTTTGAGAGGCGCATACAAAGTCTGCTATAAGTGCAAATAAATTTTATTTATTTCAAAAGTTGTTGTTTTTTTTTTTTTTGTTTTTTTTTTTTTTTGTACAAAATCAATAAAAATCTAAGAATCGCAAAGAGGCAACCAAATAAGCATAGGAGCGACGAGAATCGTTTCAACGTGACAACCAGCAAGCGTGATCGACCGGTTACAATCCCGGAAATCACTCGACGGCGGAACAAAATGTGACAGTCACAACAGTGAAAACGAGTCGCTGTAATAAAAAACAATGACGATAATAATAGTTAAAATAACAAACAGTAGCAATAAGAAAATCGATATCAATAGTGACAACGAAAATAATGACAACGATGAAGATAACAATAACGACAATAACAAAAATTAACGATAGCATCGATAAACTAACGATAATAGTAATACTGACAATAGCAACGACCACAAAAAAATAAGCATTAGCAATAACGATCTAACAGTAACAATAGTAACAACAACAGCAGCAGCAACAGTAACAACAATTGTCAACCATTTATGCATATCGCATATTGGATTCTGGTGCGGTGAAATGCATTCTTTTACTACCGTTCATTATTTTCATGAAAACAGCTCTGATTCCTACGTGTTGATCTTAGAAAGAAACGACAACGACCGAAACATTTTGGCAAGTTGACACGTCAATACGCAACGTTGCCAGAGATACGTAACGACGATTGACGAATCTTACAAATTTTTGCTCTTCAAAGCTAGTTTTGCAGTCTTTTCGTCATTTCGACAAAACTAGGGAACATTGACATCGTGCAACTTTAGACTTGCGAGGGTTTCTTTCATGGCCGCCGAGAGGACGGGGAAGATTCCCGGGTATCCCCGTGTATCTACAAACGATATTTTAAAAATCATTTTTTTAAAAGATTTAAATAGTTTTGACTTTTAAAAGATTTCATTAACTTTCGTTTTTAATTTTTAATGACTAGAGCACACTTCTATTGGTCCTGGGTATGTAATTGATCACAACGAGGGCCCCTTAAGAAAACTTCCCCTGGGCCCTCGTTGACTATGGTGGCTATAGTCCCTTTAACCGTTGCCCTTGTTGTTCAGCATCAAAACTAGCTTTCTGGCTTTTGTGCGAGGAAAAAGAGCGCCATTTTCTTTCCCTCAGAGATGCGGAGACGGAAGAAGCGCCCTCACACACCTTTCGACCAGTCGCTCCCCTTTCAATCGACACCACCCAGGCAGGGCCGTGTTTATGCATATTCTTTTGCAGGGGATGAGTTCTGTGTATCTTAGAGTCAACTGAAAAAGCAGATTTTGTAAAGAAAAGGGAGTCCCCTTTGGCGACTTTTTTTTTTTTTTTTCGTA
Organism: Hydra viridissima; assembly: GCF_058129835.1. Classification (NCBI taxonomy): domain Eukaryota; kingdom Metazoa; phylum Cnidaria; class Hydrozoa; order Anthoathecata; family Hydridae; genus Hydra; species Hydra viridissima. Next base: position 96,350 of record NW_028324324.1, read on the forward strand.
AACGGTTGCAAAAGCCTACGGCACCAGGAGTTCCCAGGCGGTCACCCATCCAAGTACTACCCTGGCCCGACGATGCTTAACTTCCGTGATCGGACGAGAACGGGTGTATTCACCGTGGTATGGTCGTAGGCAATAGTGTACGGCTTTAATTTAAAATTTAAAGTTTCTAACGCCTTAACAATAATTTTTAACGGATGTGTGGCTATGAAAATAGCCTTTTGTGTTGTTTATACCGCCGTTTACTGGGCTGCTGGCTTTGGAACCTTCTCGTTCTTTTTGGGAAGCAACACAGCTTGAATGTTTGGCAACACACCGCCGCTCGCAATTGTAACACCTGACAACAACTTGTTTAACTCTTCGTCGTTGCGAACAGCTAGCTGTAAGTGACGAGGAATGATCCTGGCTTTTTTGTTATCGCGTGCAGCATTACCAGCTAACTCTAAGATTTCGGCGGAGAGGTATTCCAAAACTGCAGCTAAGTAGACCGGTGCGCCTGAACCGATGCGATTGGCGTAATGCCCTTTGCGCAAAAATCGGTGAACGCGACCAACAGGAAACTGAAGACCCGCTCTAAAAGATCGAGTTTTTGCCTTGGCCTTAGCTTTTCCTCCTTTTCCACGTCCTGACATTTTATTTTCTAACACAAGCAGAGACAGACAGACGGACCAGAGATCTCGTGCGCCTTTTTTTTATTTTAAACAGCAAAAAGTTTGCTATTCTTATCAAAATAGAGTGGTCTCAAAGTCAACCTTTTTTTAACCAATAGTAAAAAAGAAATAAACGATGCTCAAACAACTTAATCTTTTAAGAACCAATAGAAGTGCATATGACGCAAGAGTTTTCAAGTTGGAGGCTACAACTTTATCTTAAATTAAATCCAGTTGCAATGCAATGAAAACAAACGAAAAGAATTTTTACTGTTAGGCCCGTCGAAATGTCAGACGCACAAAAAACCGGAGGAAAACAAGCGCCAAAGGTGGCGAAAAAAGGCGAGAAGCGCGCCGGTAAGAAAGGTGGTAAAATCGCTGGAACTGGTGACAAGAAGCGCAAGAGAAAGAGACGAGAGTCTTATGCCATTTACATTTACAACGTCCTGAAGCAAGTTCACCCTGATGTCGGTGTTTCTTCTAAAGCAATGAGCATCATGAATTCTTTCGTGAACGACATTTTCGAAAGAATTGCTTCTGAAGCTTCGCGGCTCGCCCTTCAAAATAAGAAATCTACGATCTCTTCGCGTGAAATTCAAACCGCCGTGCGCCTTTTACTTCCCGGTGAACTTGCTAAACACGCAGTGAGCGAAGGCACCAAGGCTGTTACCAAGTACACCAGCAGTAAGTAGATCAAAATCCGCTCAAACGGCTATTTTTATAGCCACGCATCTTTTAAAAACATTAGACGCATTAACGAAATAGGTTCAAATGAAAATATCTGTTGCAATCGCTATATTTAATTGTGCAAACAATGCCAAGTGCAGAATAGCTAAACTAGCTGCTAAAATAAAACACTTAAACTGCTGCATCCGTCCTAGGCTATGAACAACTTAAAACCTTTTTTTTTCTTCTTCAAAATTGCTCTCAAACTCCCCTTTTCTAGAATATACATCGACCTAAAAAGCACGGAGCAGTTACCGGTGAGGTTACTGTGACTTTCAAACTCAATTAGTGTAATTGTTACTACCTGACAAAGTCCTAAATGCCGCGCAACGTTTTAAAGAAATGTGTACCTATGAAAATAGCCGTTTGATGAAGGATTGAGCAGTACAGGTTATTTCTTGTCCACTTTTGCGGTGGCACTCTTTGCAGCGACTTTCTTCTTAGGTGCTGTTTCAGCTTTCTTTACCGCGGGTTTTTTAGCAACCGGTAGCTTGGCGCTCCTTTTTAACTGGAGCGCATGAAATAGCACCAGCGCGACTAATCTTAGTGAGAGCAGTTCTACTTTTGAAAGTGTATGAGCAACGCTGGCTTCTAAAAATCCATTAGTCGATTGTCGCTATACCTATGCTGCCACGCAAACTCAATAGTGGTGGGGATCACAAACACGCAAGATAGTACGACTGCAAGAATATTTAATGCGTTGGCAAAGTGTTCAAAGTATTCAAATGTTGTCAGCAAAATTGTTACATCAACGGGTAAAGAAAACTGACGTTCTGTAAAGCTATCAAAATGTATCAAGGTGTAGAAAAAGTCTAATTAAAACAGTTAATAGTACCGCTGTCATTTTGTAGATGATTTTTTATGGATTATGTTAGTTATGGAAAAATAATTGGTGCATGAAAGGGTCAATGGGATAGTTACGAAACTACAAATGTTGTTAATGTTTGTAAGAAAATAAGACCGAGGAAGTAGACACAGTGTAATATCGTCAGTACAAATCATAATCTGATCACAATCGGAAAAAAAAAGAAGAAGAAGAATACAGTTTTGTTTGTAAATTTTTTTTTAATGACTCATAAAAAGGCTTGGGTACTAGTGATAACCCACAAGCTCTAAAATATCTAAAAAGATGCACTGTCTTCCGACCAGAGTTTCGGCACGGAAAAAACACATACTACAATTTAGTCACTGTGTATTAAGGTATGCATCAAATACTTGCCAATCGCATTTCGTTCATTTCGGGGTTTCGGGAAGGGGAATGATAAAAAAAAAAAAGAAAGAATTCGCAACTGAGCGTCCGCGGTGCACCCATCTTACTAGGCTGCGCGAGTAAGCAGAAACCGTTACTATGCTCTTAGCTAAACCAATGATATTTATACTAACTAGATGTAAAACTTCAAATAAATTTCGTAAGAAATTGTGAAGCAAGTTTTTTAAGTTTTTAAAGCCGGTAGCCTCTTTATTTAAACTGACAATAATTCGTTTGTTTTAATCGATGTTTTTATGATTCTGGCTGGCAAAAAAAAACTTGCTTGGCAAAAAAATATGCTTCACTGCGAAAGCGCGAGTTAAATATCTAGTTAATATACACTTAACCGCAAAATTAACGCACCACATACATTTCGATTTATTTTAATTGTGGTCATATATTTTGACAAACGTGTTAAGAATAGAACACATGAACACAGTTATTTCGATGATAATAATAAAAGCGACTTTGAGGATGGTGAGAAAAGAAAAGAAAAGAAAGAAAAACAAACTAAAACTAGAAATATGGTAAGTAATAAAATTAAGGTAAGTAACAAAATAAACTAAGATGATTATTGTTGTTATGCACACTAATACAGCTTAAAATGTAACATTTTTGACTTATCAATATCTAGTGTTGCCACATCTTGATGTTGTTGCAGCCAGACAGCACCGTGGATTTCTTTTAATTAGAGGTGTAATCGTTTCTTGAAGGATATCTTCACATACGCGGATAAGACTTTGTCGCAACTCGTCTAGGTGGTGGATGTTGACTTCTAACACAGCGTGCCATTATGCCCCAAAGATGCTCTATTGGGTTCATATCTGGACTGCAAGCCGGCCACTCCAAAACTTGAATAGTAGCATTTTGTAAGTATTCAGTAACAACATGCGCCGTATGTGGTCTAGCATTATCTTACATAAGAAGGAATCCATCTCCCATGAACGATGCAAGAGGTACCAAAAAAGGTTTTAAAATGTCAGCTTATGTATCGTTGAGAAGTCAGAACAGACGTGTTGCTCAAATGACAGTTATCATTGAGCAACACATCTGTTCATACTAACTTTATACATACTTTTCTTTTAAAAGTGAGGTTTAGTTACAGCAAAACGTGCTGCTTATGAAAAGCTGCTACAATTTGGAAACTAAAACGGAATAAAGCCTACAAATGACGTCACAATAAACATTATTATCGACTTTGTATTTGATAAATCCGGGAAATACGTAATATTTTTCAAAATAAGTCGGAATTTATAAGTGGTGCGTTAATTTTGCGGTAAAGTGCATATCATTGAGTTTAACAACGGTGCAGTGGTTACGCGCAGTCCTACTGAAATTTTTGGTGTTGGCGTAGCGTCAAGAGCAGAAAAGGTGCTTTTAGCTTGTTTCGAAAAAAAAAAAGAAAATAAAAAAAAGGGAAACTAAACAAATTAAATCCTGTTTTATCTTCTCATACAGTAGCTGATGCCAAAACCAAGACAAGTGACAAGTTTAGAGGAGTTCACACAGTTTTTTTAACGATTTTTCAAGAATGCTTTAAGGTAATAAAAAGTACTGTGCTATTTTATTTTCAATCTTTTCACCTTATTTTGGTGTTTGTGTTTTAAAATTTGAAGCAGTTTAACCCCTATTGTTGTGCCCACTTTACTTTTTCAAGTCTTCAAATACTTAAGAATAGTTTCTGATGAAAAAATCCTTTCAAAAATAAATTTTCATTTTTAGAAGCATCAACTTTATGAAGGAGTAGTCACAAAAGACTTTCATGAGTGCAGTTACAGAGTTTGTTCTGAGTTCCTGGATTATCCAGAATGCAAGTTGCAATACTCTTTAGAGCATCCCACTCAATGAATAAGAAGTGGGAAATTCTTCTTGATTTTATTGGTGAGTGAAACAGAAATAGGATCTTTCTAAGACTTTTACCTATTTCTTTAGTTTGTTCATAGCTTTGTTTCATTTACAGTTATACTGACACAACCCCAATAAAGTAATGCTTAATTAGGTATGCTTTTCACTGGACAATCTATAGCTTCTTTGGAATGATCCCTTTAATTCGATTAAAGATATGCGATAAAATTTTAAAAAAATTACATACTCATTACATTTTGAACTGAACCTTTTGTTTGGCTTTCTCACATTATGTTTTATAGAGTTACTGCTAAAGTTAACTCAGCCTCAGGTAGCAAGTCTGATTATTGAAAATAAGTTATTGAAAGAGAATTTTGAGTGTTGTCCTGGGGCAAGGTTAAGGGTTAAGTTAGGTTAGCAGAGCATATAATATTGAAGCAGTTAAAGTTTCAAGAAAAAGGTAAGTCATGTTTCTTCGATAGTTTACCAGAACCATTTTTTAAAAGTGATAGTTTGAAAAAGTTGACCTTTAGCCAACAAGTAAACATCCTTTTAACTGACTTGGGAATTATATTTTTAAGTTTATTCTCCATCAATCCTGAGCTTCTAATTTGTACGCAAATACATTTGCAGGCTTAATTTAGGTTAGGTAATATGTTAAAAAATGTAATATTTAAAAAAAATACTTTGCTTATTGTTCCAGGTCTCATTAACTTTTACCACGCTCTGCGAGTTTGTGATTGGAAAAATGCAGATACAGTGTGCAAGGTATGTATGCTTTACCTTTGCTAACCTAATGCTGTGTCGGTTTAGTGTCATAAATTTTTTCATTTTCCATTTGTCATTTGATATTTTGTCAGTGGATGTTTTAGGTCACTTTTTAAAATTGTTTTACCTTTTTGTCAGTAAACATTTAAAGTGTTCATTTCTTGCAATAACTAAAGTATCTGAAAAATATTTTCTTGCTACTCAGTTTAAATTCTTAACTTAATTTGCACCATCCCAATTTTTAAACTTTCAAGCTTGTTTTTTTAGACTTTGTGAGGAATTACTACTTGGGAAAGGATCGAGGCTAATGACAAGCAAGTCCTCCTAAACTCTGCTGTTTCTTGGCGACCCTGGTGATGAATTAAAGTACTGTCATTACAACAGTTGAAAAGAACATTTAAATACAGAGGTTCTCAAAATGCTTTTTGACAGAGAAATCTGTCGGACGCTCATATACAGAGTTGATTTTCAGTTGTTCAACTTGGCCTTTGATCACATCTGCTGCCCAGCGTTAAATTTAAAAGCCTTTAAACGTTTTTTATGTTTTGGTTAATTGGGTTATTTTTGAAAGAAGCTTGTTATTTTTGAAAGAAGCTGGGTTATTTTTGAAAAAAAGCCCAAATGTTTTAGAGTGAAATTGATGCAGTACAAGAAAGCCATGTTTTCATCGTTGAAACTTAAAGTTACCCATCGACTTGATCATTCAAATGTCCACAAGTTTTTTCGTTGAGAGGGAGGGAGCCGGGACAAAGTCGTTGCAAAAAGTATCGCTTCTCGGCCTAATGGCTAAGATCAAGTGTAGTATCATCATCCTTACGCCGAAAAGTCGGGCACCACTAGGTGGTTAAAAAATCCGATGAGGTGCTGGGCCAAAAAGTCGGACACCATCATTTAATGGTGTATTGATCCGAATGAGGCTCAGTGTCGAAAAGTCGGGCACCACTTGGTGGTGTAAAAAATCCGATGAGGCGGTCATGGGTGGTGTGCGAAGCTTTGGTCATGAGCTGCTAAAGTCGGGCAGAGGATCCGGGAATATTCGTTAACTCGAGTACTCGGGGGCCTCAAGGTAGATCCGTCAAGGGTTGGCTTTAACATCAGTCGACAAGACGTAAAATGGGGTGACGTAGGCAAGCGCCGAACATCCTCCCGTCCACAGCTGCCGATGGCTGATGAGACGTTAAAGGAAATAAAAAAAAAAAAAAAAAAAAAAAAAGATCAAGTGTAGTATCTGTTCTTATCAGTTTAATATCTGGTACGCCGGCATAGTCCGGCTCATATATTAATCTGATTTTTGGCATTTGGTCAAGGGATCGTAGGTTTACCTCGCCCTGACCGCGGGTTGCCTCGGCGTTGCACTACTGCTGAGCGCGGCCCATACTATAGAGAAGGAAAAAAAAAAAGCAAACAAACGGGACGATGCGGTGTGCAATCGAAAACCCACAATTGAGAAGATTGGGGCACGTCCGAGGCTGCCCACACAACGGGAAAAGCATACTTACCTGACGGGGAAGTAAACCTGATCAACATGGGGCTTCTTCCAGGGTGAGGCTCTTGCATTGCACTTCGCCTGGGCTGACCCCTGCGATTACCGCTAACGTCGGTAACTCGACCGTACAATTTCTGGTAGTGGGGGCCTGCGTTCGCGCTCGCCCCCTCCTCTAACGACTTAAAAAAAAAACCTCTCCTCTCACCCCTAAGAGTCTACTGCATATTTTGAGAGGCGCATACAAAGTCTGCTATAAGTGCAAATAAATTTTATTTATTTCAAAAGTTGTTGTTTTTTTTTTTTTTGTTTTTTTTTTTTTTTGTACAAAATCAATAAAAATCTAAGAATCGCAAAGAGGCAACCAAATAAGCATAGGAGCGACGAGAATCGTTTCAACGTGACAACCAGCAAGCGTGATCGACCGGTTACAATCCCGGAAATCACTCGACGGCGGAACAAAATGTGACAGTCACAACAGTGAAAACGAGTCGCTGTAATAAAAAACAATGACGATAATAATAGTTAAAATAACAAACAGTAGCAATAAGAAAATCGATATCAATAGTGACAACGAAAATAATGACAACGATGAAGATAACAATAACGACAATAACAAAAATTAACGATAGCATCGATAAACTAACGATAATAGTAATACTGACAATAGCAACGACCACAAAAAAATAAGCATTAGCAATAACGATCTAACAGTAACAATAGTAACAACAACAGCAGCAGCAACAGTAACAACAATTGTCAACCATTTATGCATATCGCATATTGGATTCTGGTGCGGTGAAATGCATTCTTTTACTACCGTTCATTATTTTCATGAAAACAGCTCTGATTCCTACGTGTTGATCTTAGAAAGAAACGACAACGACCGAAACATTTTGGCAAGTTGACACGTCAATACGCAACGTTGCCAGAGATACGTAACGACGATTGACGAATCTTACAAATTTTTGCTCTTCAAAGCTAGTTTTGCAGTCTTTTCGTCATTTCGACAAAACTAGGGAACATTGACATCGTGCAACTTTAGACTTGCGAGGGTTTCTTTCATGGCCGCCGAGAGGACGGGGAAGATTCCCGGGTATCCCCGTGTATCTACAAACGATATTTTAAAAATCATTTTTTTAAAAGATTTAAATAGTTTTGACTTTTAAAAGATTTCATTAACTTTCGTTTTTAATTTTTAATGACTAGAGCACACTTCTATTGGTCCTGGGTATGTAATTGATCACAACGAGGGCCCCTTAAGAAAACTTCCCCTGGGCCCTCGTTGACTATGGTGGCTATAGTCCCTTTAACCGTTGCCCTTGTTGTTCAGCATCAAAACTAGCTTTCTGGCTTTTGTGCGAGGAAAAAGAGCGCCATTTTCTTTCCCTCAGAGATGCGGAGACGGAAGAAGCGCCCTCACACACCTTTCGACCAGTCGCTCCCCTTTCAATCGACACCACCCAGGCAGGGCCGTGTTTATGCATATTCTTTTGCAGGGGATGAGTTCTGTGTATCTTAGAGTCAACTGAAAAAGCAGATTTTGTAAAGAAAAGGGAGTCCCCTTTGGCGACTTTTTTTTTTTTTTTTCGTAAACGGTTGCAAAAGCCTACGGCACCAGGAGTTCCCAGGCGGTCACCCATCCAAGTACTACCCTGGCCCGACGATGCTTAACTTCCGTGATCGGACGAGAACGGGTGTATTCACCGTGGTATGGTCGTAGGCAATAGTGTACGGCTTTAATTTAAAATTTAAAGTTTCTAACGCCTTAACAATAATTTTTAACGGATGTGTGGCTATGAAAATAGCCTTTTGTGTTGTTTATACCGCCGTTTACTGGGCTGCTGGCTTTGGAACCTTCTCGTTCTTTTTGGGAAGCAACACAGCTTGAATGTTTGGCAACACACCGCCGCTCGCAATTGTAACACCTGACAACAACTTGTTTAACTCTTCGTCGTTGCGAACAGCTAGCTGTAAGTGACGAGGAATGATCCTGGCTTTTTTGTTATCGCGTGCAGCATTACCAGCTAACTCTAAGATTTCGGCGGAGAGGTATTCCAAAACTGCAGCTAAGTAGACCGGTGCGCCTGAACCGATGCGATTGGCGTAATGCCCTTTGCGCAAAAATCGGTGAACGCGACCAACAGGAAACTGAAGACCCGCTCTAAAAGATCGAGTTTTTGCCTTGGCCTTAGCTTTTCCTCCTTTTCCACGTCCTGACATTTTATTTTCTAACACAAGCAGAGACAGACAGACGGACCAGAGATCTCGTGCGCCTTTTTTTTATTTTAAACAGCAAAAAGTTTGCTATTCTTATCAAAATAGAGTGGTCTCAAAGTCAACCTTTTTTTAACCAATAGTAAAAAAGAAATAAACGATGCTCAAACAACTTAATCTTTTAAGAACCAATAGAAGTGCATATGACGCAAGAGTTTTCAAGTTGGAGGCTACAACTTTATCTTAAATTAAATCCAGTTGCAATGCAATGAAAACAAACGAAAAGAATTTTTACTGTTAGGCCCGTCGAAATGTCAGACGCACAAAAAACCGGAGGAAAACAAGCGCCAAAGGTGGCGAAAAAAGGCGAGAAGCGCGCCGGTAAGAAAGGTGGTAAAATCGCTGGAACTGGTGACAAGAAGCGCAAGAGAAAGAGACGAGAGTCTTATGCCATTTACATTTACAACGTCCTGAAGCAAGTTCACCCTGATGTCGGTGTTTCTTCTAAAGCAATGAGCATCATGAATTCTTTCGTGAACGACATTTTCGAAAGAATTGCTTCTGAAGCTTCGCGGCTCGCCCTTCAAAATAAGAAATCTACGATCTCTTCGCGTGAAATTCAAACCGCCGTGCGCCTTTTACTTCCCGGTGAACTTGCTAAACACGCAGTGAGCGAAGGCACCAAGGCTGTTACCAAGTACACCAAGCAGTAAGTAGATCAAAATCCGCTCAAACGGCTATTTTTATAGCCACGCATCTTTTAAAAACATTAGACGCATTAACGAAATAGGTTCAAATGAAAATATCTGTTGCAATCGCTATATTTAATTGTGCAAACAATGCCAAGTGCAGAATAGCTAAACTAGCTGCTAAAATAAAACACTTAAACTGCTGCATCCGTCCTAGGCTATGAACAACTTAAAACCTTTTTTTTTCTTCTTCAAAATTGCTCTCAAACTCCCCTTTTCTAGAATATACATCGACCTAAAAAGCACGGAGCAGTTACCGGTGAGGTTACTGTGACTTTCAAACTCAATTAGTGTAATTGTTACTACCTGACAAAGTCCTAAATGCCGCGCAACGTTTTAAAGAAATGTGTACCTATGAAAATAGCCGTTTGATGAAGGATTGAGCAGTACAGGTTATTTCTTGTCACTTTTGCGGTGGCACTCTTTGCAGCGACTTTCTTCTTAGGTGCTGTTTCAGCTTTCTTTACCGCGGGTTTTTTAGCAACCGGTAGCTTGGCGCTCCTTTTTACTGGAGCGCATGAAATAGCACCAGCGCGACTAATCTTAGTGAGAGCAGTTCTACTTTTGAAAGTGTATGAGCAACGCTGGCTTCTAAAAATCCATTAGTCGATTGTCGCTATACCTATGCTGCCACGCAAACTCAATAGTGGTGGGGATCACAAACACGCAAGATAGTACGACTGCAAGAATATTTAATGCGTTGGCAAAGTGTTCAAAGTATTCAAATGTTGTCAGCAAAATTGTTACATCAACGGGTAAAGAAAACTGACGTTCTGTAAAGCTATCAAAATGTATCAAGGTGTAGAAAAAGTCTAATTAAAACAGTTAATAGTACCGCTGTCATTTTGTAGATGATTTTTTATGGATTATGTTAGTTATGGAAAAATAATTGGTGCATGAAAGGTCAATGGGATAGTTACGAAACTACAAATGTTGTTAATGTTTGTAAGAAAATAAGACCGAGGAAGTAGACACAGTGTAATATCGTCAGTACAAATCATAATCTGATCACAATCGGAAAAAAAAAGAAGAAGAAGAATACAGTTTTGTTTGTAAATTTTTTTTTAATGACTCATAAAAAGGCTTGGGTACTAGTGATAACCCACAAGCTCTAAAATATCTAAAAAGATGCACTGTCTTCCGACCAGAGTTTCGGCACGGAAAAAACACATACTACAATTTAGTCACTGTGTATTAAGGTATGCATCAAATACTTGCCAATCGCATTTCGTTCATTTCGGGGTTTCGGGAAGGGGAATGATAAAAAAAAAAAAGAAAGAATTCGCAACTGAGCGTCCGCGGTGCACCCATCTTACTAGGCTGCGCGAGTAAGCAGAAACCGTTACTATGCTCTTAGCTAAACCAATGATATTTATACTAACTAGATGTAAAACTTCAAATAAATTTCGTAAGAAATTGTGAAGCAAGTTTTTTAAGTTTTTAAAGCCGGTAGCCTCTTTATTTAAACTGACAATAATTCGTTTGTTTTAATCGATGTTTTTATGATTCTGGCTGGCCAAAAAAAAACTTGCTTGGCAAAAAAATATGCTTCACTGCGAAAGCGCGAGTTAAATATCTAGTTAATATACACTTAACCGCAAAATTAACGCACCACATACATTCGATTTATTTTAATTGTGGTCATATATTTTGACAAACGTGTTAAGAATAGAACACATGAACACAGTTATTTCGATGATAATAATAAAAGCGACTTTGAGGATGGTGAGAAAAGAAAAGAAAAGAAAGAAAAACAAACTAAAACTAGAAATATGGTAAGTAATAAAATTAAGGTAAGTAACAAAATAAACTAAGATGATTATTGTTGTTATGCACACTAATACAGCTTAAAATGTAACATTTTTGACTTATCAATATCTAGTGTTGCCACATCTTGATGTTGTTGCAGCCAGACAGCACCGTGGATTTCTTTTAATTAGAGGTGTAATCGTTTCTTGAAGGATATCTTCACATACGCGGATAAGACTTTGTCGCAACTCGTCTAGGTGGTGGATGTTGACTTCTAACACAGCGTGCCATTATGCCCCAAAGATGCTCTATTGGGTTCATATCTGGACTGCAAGCCGGCCACTCCAAAACTTGAATAGTAGCATTTTGTAAGTATTCAGTAACAACATGCGCCGTATGTGGTCTAGCATTATCTTACATAAGAAGGAATCCATCTCCCATGAACGATGCAAGAGGTACCAAAAAAGGTTTTAAAATGTCAGCTTATGTATCGTTGAGAAGTCAGAACAGACGTGTTGCTCAAATGACAGTTATCATTGAGCAACACATCTGTTCATACTAACTTTATACATACTTTTCTTTTAAAAGTGAGGTTTAGTTACAGCAAAACGTGCTGCTTATGAAAAGCTGCTACAATTTGGAACTAAAACGGAATAAAGCCTACAAATGACGTCACAATAAACATTATTATCGACTTTGTATTTGATAAATCCGGGAAATACGTAATATTTTTCAAAATAAGTCGGAATTTATAAGTGGTGCGTTAATTTTGCGGTAAAGTGCATATCATTGAGTTTAACAACGGTGCAGTGGTTACGCGCAGTCCTACTGAAATTTTTGGTGTTGGCGTAGCGTCAAGAGCAGAAAAGGTGCTTTTAGCTTGTTTCGAAAAAAAAAAAGAAAATAAAAAAAAGGGAAACTAAACAAATTAAATCCTGTTTTATCTTCTCATACAGTAGCTGATGCCAAAACCAAGACAAGTGACAAGTTTAGAGGAGTTCACACAGTTTTTTTAACGATTTTTCAAGAATGCTTTAAGGTAATAAAAAGTACTGTGCTATTTTATTTTCAATCTTTTCACCTTATTTTGGTGTTTGTGTTTTAAAATTTGAAGCAGTTTAACCCCTATTGTTGTGCCCACTTTACTTTTTCAAGTCTTCAAATACTTAAGAATAGTTTCTGATGAAAAAATCCTTTCAAAAATAAATTTTCATTTTAGAAGCATCAACTTTATGAAGGAGTAGTCACAAAAGACTTTCATGAGTGCAGTTACAGAGTTTGTTCTGAGTTCCTGGATTATCCAGAATGCAAGTTGCAATACTCTTTAGAGCATCCCACTCAATGAATAAGAAGTGGAAATTCTTCTTGATTTTATTGGTGAGTGAAACAGAAATAGGATCTTTCTAAGACTTTTACCTATTTCTTTAGTTTGTTCATAGCTTTGTTTCATTTACAGTTATACTGACACAACCCCAATAAAGTAATGCTTAATTAGGTATGCTTTTCACTGGACAATCTATAGCTTCTTTGGAATGATCCCTTTAATTCGATTAAAGATATGCGATAAAATTTTAAAAAAATTACATACTCATTACATTTTGAACTGAACCTTTTGTTTGGCTTTCTCACATTATGTTTTATAGAGTTACTGCTAAAGTTAACTCAGCCTCAGGTAGCAAGTCTGATTATTGAAAATAAGTTATTGAAAGAGAATTTTGAGTGTTGTCCTGGGGCAAGGTTAAGGGTTAAGTTAGGTTAGCAGAGCATATAATATTGAAGCAGTTAAAGTTTCAAGAAAAAGGTAAGTCATGTTTCTTCGATAGTTTACCAGAACCATTTTTTAAAAGTGATAGTTTGAAAAAGTTGACCTTTAGCCAACAAGTAAACATCCTTTTAACTGACTTGGGAATTATATTTTTAAGTTTATTCTCCATCAATCCTGAGCTTCTAATTTGTACGCAAATACATTTGCAGGCTTAATTTAGGTTAGGTAATATGTTAAAAAATGTAATATTTAAAAAAAATACTTTGCTTATTGTTCCAGGTCTCATTAACTTTTACCACGCTCTGCGAGTTTGTGATTGGAAAAATGCAGATACAGTGTGCAAGGTATGTATGCTTTACCTTTGCTAACCTAATGCTGTGTCGGTTTAGTGTCATAAATTTTTTCATTTTCCATTTGTCATTTGATATTTTGTCAGTGGATGTTTTAGTCACTTTTTAAAATTGTTTTACCTTTTTGTCAGTAAACATTTAAAGTGTTCATTTCTTGCAATAACTAAAGTATCTGAAAAATATTTTCTTGCTACTCAGTTTAAATTCTTAACTTAATTTGCACCATCCCAATTTTTAAACTTTCAAGCTTGTTTTTTTAGACTTTGTGAGGAATTACTACTTGGGAAAGGATCGAGGCTAATGACAAGCAAGTCCTCCTAAACTCTGCTGTTTCTTGGCGACCCTGGTGATGAATTAAAGTACTGTCATTACAACAGTTGAAAAGAACATTTAAATACAGAGGTTCTCAAAATGCTTTTTGACAGAGAAATCTGTCGGACGCTCATATACAGAGTTGATTTTCAGTTGTTCAACTTGGCCTTTGATCACATCTGCTGCCCAGCGTTAAATTTAAAAGCCTTTAAACGTTTTTTATGTTTTGGTTAATTGGGTTATTTTTGAAAGAAGCTTGTTATTTTTGAAAGAAGCTGGGTTATTTTTGAAAAAAAGCCCAAATGTTTTAGAGTGAAATTGATGCAGTACAAGAAAGCCATGTTTTCATCGTTGAAACTTAAAGTTACCCATCGACTTGATCATTCAAATGTCCACAAGTTTTTTCGTTGAGAGGGAGGGAGCCGGGACAAAGTCGTTGCAAAAAGTATCGCTTCTCGGCCTAATGGCTAAGATCAAGTGTAGTATCATCATCCTTACGCCGAAAAGTCGGGCACCACTAGGTGGTGTAAAAAATCCGATGAGGTGCTGGGCCAAAAAGTCGGACACCATCATTTAATGGTGTATTGATCCGAATGAGGCTCAGTGTCGAAAGTCGGGCACCACTTGGTGGTGTAAAAAATCCGATGAGGCGGTCATGGGTGGTGTGCGAAGCTTTGGTCATGAGCTGCTAAAGTCGGGCAGAGGATCCGGGAATATTCGTTAACTCGAGTACTCGGGGGCCTCAAGGTAGATCCGTCAAGGGTTGGCTTTAACATCAGTCGACAAGACGTAAAATGGGGTGACGTAGGCAAGCGCCGAACATCCTCCCGTCCACAGCTGCCGATGGCTGATGAGACGTTAAAGGAAATAAAAAAAAAAAAAAAAAAAAAAAAAAAGATCAAGTGTAGTATCTGTTCTTATCAGTTTAATATCTGGTACGCCGGCATAGTCCGGCTCATATATTAATCTGATTTTTGGCATTTGGTCAAGGGATCGTAGGTTTACCTCGCCCTGACCGCGGGTTGCCTCGGCGTTGCACTACTGCTGAGCGCGGCCCATACTATAGAGAAGGAAAAAAAAAAAGCAAACAAACGGGACGATGCGGTGTGCAATCGAAAACCCACAATTGAGAAGATTGGGGCACGTCCGAGGCTGCCCACACAACGGGAAAAGCATACTTACCTGACGGGGAAGTAAACCTGATCAACATGGGGCTTCTTCCAGGGTGAGGCTCTTGCATTGCACTTCGCCTGGGCTGACCCCTGCGATTACCGCTAACGTCGGTAACTCGACCGTACAATTTCTGGTAGTGGGGGCCTGCGTTCGCGCTCGCCCCCTCCTCTAACGACTTAAAAAAAAAAACCTCTCCTCTCACCCTAAGAGTCTACTGCATATTTTGAGAGGCGCATACAAAGTCTGCTATAAGTGCAAATAAATTTTATTTATTTCAAAAGTTGTTGTTTTTTTTTTTTTTGTTTTTTTTTTTTTTTGTACAAAATCAATAAAAATCTAAGAATCGCAAAGAGGCAACCAAATAAGCATAGGAGCGACGAGAATCGTTTCAACGTGACAACCAGCAAGCGTGATCGACCGGTTACAATCCCGGAAATCACTCGACGGCGGAACAAAATGTGACAGTCACAACAGTGAAAACGAGTCGCTGTAATAAAAACAATGACGATAATAATAGTTAAAATAACAAACAGTAGCAATAAGAAAATCGATATCAATAGTGACAACGAAAATAATGACAACGATGAAGATAACAATAACGACAATAACAAAAATTAACGATAGCATCGATAAACTAACGATAATAGTAATACTGACAATAGCAACGACCACAAAAAAATAAGCATTAGCAATAACGATCTAACAGTAACAATAGTAACAACAACAGCAGCAGCAACAGTAACAACAATTGTCAACCATTTATGCATATCGCATATTGGATTCTGGTGCGGTGAAATGCATTCTTTTACTACCGTTCATTATTTTCATGAAAACAGCTCTGATTCCTACGTGTTGATCTTAGAAAGAAACGACAACGACCGAAACATTTTGGCAAGTTGACACGTCAATACGCAACGTTGCCAGAGATACGTAACGACGATTGACGAATCTTACAAATTTTTGCTCTTCAAAGCTAGTTTTGCAGTCTTTTCGTCATTTCGACAAAACTAGGGAACATTGACATCGTGCAACTTTAGACTTGCGAGGGTTTCTTTCATGGCCGCCGAGAGGACGGGGAAGATTCCCGGGTATCCCCGTGTATCTACAAACGATATTTTAAAAATCATTTTTTTAAAAGATTTAAATAGTTTTGACTTTTAAAAGATTTCATTAACTTTCGTTTTTAATTTTTAATGACTAGAGCACACTTCTATTGGTCCTGGGTATGTAATTGATCACAACGAGGGCCCCTTAAGAAAACTTCCCCTGGGCCCTCGTTGACTATGGTGGCTATAGTCCCTTTAACCGTTGCCCTTGTTGTTCAGCATCAAAACTAGCTTTCTGGCTTTTGTGCGAGGAAAAAGAGCGCCATTTTCTTTCCCTCAGAGATGCGGAGACGGAAGAAGCGCCCTCACACACCTTTCGACCAGTCGCTCCCCTTTCAATCGACACCACCCAGGCAGGGCCGTGTTTATGCATATTCTTTTGCAGGGGATGAGTTCTGTGTATCTTAGAGTCAACTGAAAAAGCAGATTTTGTAAAGAAAAGGGAGTCCCCTTTGGCGACTTTTTTTTTTTTTTTTCGTAAACGGTTGCAAAAGCCTACGGCACCAGGAGTTCCCAGGCGGTCACCCATCCAAGTACTACCCTGGCCCGACGATGCTTAACTTCCGTGATCGGACGAGAACGGGTGTATTCACCGTGGTATGGTCGTAGGCAATAGTGTACGGCTTTAATTTAAAATTTAAAGTTTCTAACGCCTTAACAATAATTTTTAACGGATGTGTGGCTATGAAAATAGCCTTTTGTGTTGTTTATACCGCCGTTTACTGGGCTGCTGGCTTTGGAACCTTCTCGTTCTTTTTGGGAAGCAACACAGCTTGAATGTTTGGCAACACACCGCCGCTCGCAATTGTAACACCTGACAACAACTTGTTTAACTCTTCGTCGTTGCGAACAGCTAGCTGTAAGTGACGAGGAATGATCCTGGCTTTTTTGTTATCGCGTGCAGCATTACCAGCTAACTCTAAGATTTCGGCGGAGAGGTATTCCAAAACTGCAGCTAAGTAGACCGGTGCGCCTGAACCGATGCGATTGGCGTAATGCCCTTTGCGCAAAAATCGGTGAACGCGACCAACAGGAAACTGAAGACCCGCTCTAAAAGATCGAGTTTTTGCCTTGGCCTTAGCTTTTCCTCCTTTTCCACGTCCTGACATTTTATTTTCTAACACAAGCAGAGACAGACAGACGGACCAGAGATCTCGTGCGCCTTTTTTTTATTTTAAACAGCAAAAAGTTTGCTATTCTTATCAAAATAGAGTGGTCTCAAAGTCAACCTTTTTTTAACCAATAGTAAAAAAGAAATAAACGATGCTCAAACAACTTAATCTTTTAAGAACCAATAGAAGTGCATATGACGCAAGAGTTTTCAAGTTGGAGGCTACAACTTTATCTTAAATTAAATCCAGTTGCAATGCAATGAAAACAAACGAAAAGAATTTTTACTGTTAGGCCCGTCGAAATGTCAGACGCACAAAAAACCGGAGGAAAACAAGCGCCAAAGGTGGCGAAAAAAGGCGAGAAGCGCGCCGGTAAGAAAGGTGGTAAAATCGCTGGAACTGGTGACAAGAAGCGCAAGAGAAAGAGACGAGAGTCTTATGCCATTTACATTTACAACGTCCTGAAGCAAGTTCACCCTGATGTCGGTGTTTCTTCTAAAGCAATGAGCATCATGAATTCTTTCGTGAACGACATTTTCGAAAGAATTGCTTCTGAAGCTTCGCGGCTCGCCCTTCAAAATAAGAAATCTACGATCTCTTCGCGTGAAATTCAAACCGCCGTGCGCCTTTTACTTCCCGGTGAACTTGCTAAACACGCAGTGAGCGAAGGCACCAAGGCTGTTACCAAGTACACCAGCAGTAAGTAGATCAAAATCCGCTCAAACGGCTATTTTTATAGCCACGCATCTTTTAAAAACATTAGACGCATTAACGAAATAGGTTCAAATGAAAATATCTGTTGCAATCGCTATATTTAATTGTGCAAACAATGCCAAGTGCAGAATAGCTAAACTAGCTGCTAAAATAAAACACTTAAACTGCTGCATCCGTCCTAGGCTATGAACAACTTAAAACCTTTTTTTTTCTTCTTCAAAATTGCTCTCAAACTCCCCTTTTCTAGAATATACATCGACCTAAAAAGCACGGAGCAGTTACCGGTGAGGTTACTGTGACTTTCAAACTCAATTAGTGTAATTGTTACTACCTGACAAAGTCCTAAATGCCGCGCAACGTTTTAAAGAAATGTGTACCTATGAAAATAGCCGTTTGATGAAGGATTGAGCAGTACAGGTTATTTCTTGTCCACTTTTGCGGTGGCACTCTTTGCAGCGACTTTCTTCTTAGGTGCTGTTTCAGCTTTCTTTACCGCGGGTTTTTTAGCAACCGGTAGCTTGGCGCTCCTTTTTAACTGGAGCGCATGAAATAGCACCAGCGCGACTAATCTTAGTGAGAGCAGTTCTACTTTTGAAAGTGTATGAGCAACGCTGGCTTCTAAAAATCCATTAGTCGATTGTCGCTATACCTATGCTGCCACGCAAACTCAATAGTGGTGGGGATCACAAACACGCAAGATAGTACGACTGCAAGAATATTTAATGCGTTGGCAAAGTGTTCAAAGTATTCAAATGTTGTCAGCAAAATTGTTACATCAACGGGTAAAGAAAACTGACGTTCTGTAAAGCTATCAAAATGTATCAAGGTGTAGAAAAAGTCTAATTAAAACAGTTAATAGTACCGCTGTCATTTTGTAGATGATTTTTTATGGATTATGTTAGTTATGGAAAAATAATTGGTGCATGAAAGGGTCAATGGGATAGTTACGAAACTACAAATGTTGTTAATGTTTGTAAGAAAATAAGACCGAGGAAGTAGACACAGTGTAATATCGTCAGTACAAATCATAATCTGATCACAATCGGAAAAAAAAAGAAGAAGAAGAATACAGTTTTGTTTGTAAATTTTTTTTTAATGACTCATAAAAAGGCTTGGGTACTAGTGATAACCCACAAGCTCTAAAATATCTAAAAAGATGCACTGTCTTCCGACCAGAGTTTCGGCACGGAAAAAACACATACTACAATTTAGTCACTGTGTATTAAGGTATGCATCAAATACTTGCCAATCGCATTTCGTTCATTTCGGGGTTTCGGGAAGGGGAATGATAAAAAAAAAAAAGAAAGAATTCGCAACTGAGCGTCCGCGGTGCACCCATCTTACTAGGCTGCGCGAGTAAGCAGAAACCGTTACTATGCTCTTAGCTAAACCAATGATATTTATACTAACTAGATGTAAAACTTCAAATAAATTTCGTAAGAAATTGTGAAGCAAGTTTTTTAAGTTTTTAAAGCCGGTAGCCTCTTTATTTAAACTGACAATAATTCGTTTGTTTTAATCGATGTTTTTATGATTCTGGCTGGCAAAAAAAAACTTGCTTGGCAAAAAAATATGCTTCACTGCGAAAGCGCGAGTTAAATATCTAGTTAATATACACTTAACCGCAAAATTAACGCACCACATACATTTCGATTTATTTTAATTGTGGTCATATATTTTGACAAACGTGTTAAGAATAGAACACATGAACACAGTTATTTCGATGATAATAATAAAAGCGACTTTGAGGATGGTGAGAAAAGAAAAGAAAAGAAAGAAAAACAAACTAAAACTAGAAATATGGTAAGTAATAAAATTAAGGTAAGTAACAAAATAAACTAAGATGATTATTGTTGTTATGCACACTAATACAGCTTAAAATGTAACATTTTTGACTTATCAATATCTAGTGTTGCCACATCTTGATGTTGTTGCAGCCAGACAGCACCGTGGATTTCTTTTAATTAGAGGTGTAATCGTTTCTTGAAGGATATCTTCACATACGCGGATAAGACTTTGTCGCAACTCGTCTAGGTGGTGGATGTTGACTTCTAACACAGCGTGCCATTATGCCCCAAAGATGCTCTATTGGGTTCATATCTGGACTGCAAGCCGGCCACTCCAAAACTTGAATAGTAGCATTTTGTAAGTATTCAGTAACAACATGCGCCGTATGTGGTCTAGCATTATCTTACATAAGAAGGAATCCATCTCCCATGAACGATGCAAGAGGTACCAAAAAAGGTTTTAAAATGTCAGCTTATGTATCGTTGAGAAGTCAGAACAGACGTGTTGCTCAAATGACAGTTATCATTGAGCAACACATCTGTTCATACTAACTTTATACATACTTTTCTTTTAAAAGTGAGGTTTAGTTACAGCAAAACGTGCTGCTTATGAAAAGCTGCTACAATTTGGAAACTAAAACGGAATAAAGCCTACAAATGACGTCACAATAAACATTATTATCGACTTTGTATTTGATAAATCCGGGAAATACGTAATATTTTTCAAAATAAGTCGGAATTTATAAGTGGTGCGTTAATTTTGCGGTAAAGTGCATATCATTGAGTTTAACAACGGTGCAGTGGTTACGCGCAGTCCTACTGAAATTTTTGGTGTTGGCGTAGCGTCAAGAGCAGAAAAGGTGCTTTTAGCTTGTTTCGAAAAAAAAAAAGAAAATAAAAAAAAGGGAAACTAACAAATTAAATCCTGTTTTATCTTCTCATACAGTAGCTGATGCCAAAACCAAGACAAGTGACAAGTTTAGAGGAGTTCACACAGTTTTTTTAACGATTTTTCAAGAATGCTTTAAGGTAATAAAAAGTACTGTGCTATTTTATTTTCAATCTTTTCACCTTATTTTGGTGTTTGTGTTTTAAAATTTGAAGCAGTTTAACCCCTATTGTTGTGCCCACTTTACTTTTTCAAGTCTTCAAATACTTAAGAATAGTTTCTGATGAAAAAATCCTTTCAAAAATAAATTTTCATTTTTAGAAGCATCAACTTTATGAAGGAGTAGTCACAAAAGACTTTCATGAGTGCAGTTACAGAGTTTGTTCTGAGTTCCTGGATTATCCAGAATGCAAGTTGCAATACTCTTTAGAGCATCCCACTCAATGAATAAGAAGTGGGAAATTCTTCTTGATTTTATTGGTGAGTGAAACAGAAATAGGATCTTTCTAAGACTTTTACCTATTTCTTTAGTTTGTTCATAGCTTTGTTTCATTTACAGTTATACTGACACAACCCCAATAAAGTAATGCTTAATTAGGTATGCTTTTCACTGGACAATCTATAGCTTCTTTGGAATGATCCCTTTAATTCGATTAAAAGATATGCGATAAAATTTTAAAAAAATTACATACTCATTACATTTTGAACTGAACCTTTTGTTTGGCTTTCTCACATTATGTTTTATAGAGTTACTGCTAAAGTTAACTCAGCCTCAGGTAGCAAGTCTGATTATTGAAAATAAGTTATTGAAAGAGAATTTTGAGTGTTGTCCTGGGGCAAGGTTAAGGGTTAAGTTAGGTTAGCAGAGCATATAATATTGAAGCAGTTAAAGTTTCAAGAAAAAGGTAAGTCATGTTTCTTCGATAGTTTACCAGAACCATTTTTTAAAAGTGATAGTTTGAAAAAGTTGACCTTTAGCCAACAAGTAAACATCCTTTTAACTGACTTGGGAATTATATTTTTAAGTTTATTCTCCATCAATCCTGAGCTTCTAATTTGTACGCAAATACATTTGCAGGCTTAATTTAGGTTAGGTAATATGTTAAAAAATGTAATATTTAAAAAAAATACTTTGCTTATTGTTCCAGGTCTCATTAACTTTTACCACGCTCTGCGAGTTTGTGATTGGAAAAATGCAGATACAGTGTGCAAGGTATGTATGCTTTACCTTTGCTAACCTAATGCTGTGTCGGTTTAGTGTCATAAAATTTTTTCATTTTCCATTTGTCATTTGATATTTTGTCAGTGGATGTTTTAGGTCACTTTTTAAAATTGTTTTACCTTTTTGTCAGTAAACATTTAAAGTGTTCATTTCTTGCAATAACTAAAGTATCTGAAAAATATTTTCTTGCTACTCAGTTTAAATTCTTAACTTAATTTGCACCATCCCAATTTTTAAACTTTCAAGCTTGTTTTTTAGACTTTGTGAGGAATTACTACTTGGGAAAGGATCGAGGCTAATGACAAGCAAGTCCTCCTAAACTCTGCTGTTTCTTGGCGACCCTGGTGATGAATTAAAGTACTGTCATTACAACAGTTGAAAAGAACATTTAAATACAGAGGTTCTCAAAATGCTTTTTGACAGAGAAATCTGTCGGACGCTCATATACAGAGTTGATTTTCAGTTGTTCAACTTGGCCTTTGATCACATCTGCTGCCCAGCGTTAAATTTAAAAGCCTTTAAACGTTTTTATGTTTTGGTTAATTGGGTTATTTTTGAAAGAAGCTTGTTATTTTTGAAAGAAGCTGATCTCTCTGAAAAAAAGCCCAAATGTTTTAGAGTGAAATTGATGCAGTACAAGAAAGCCATGTTTTCATCGTTGAAACTTAAAGTTACCCATCGACTTGATCATTCAAATGTCCACAAGTTTTTTCGTTGAGAGGGAGGGAGCCGGGACAAAGTCGTTGCAAAAAGTATCGCTTCTCGGCCTAATGGCTAAGATCAAGTGTAGTATCTGTTCTTATCAGTTTAATATCTGGTACGCCGGCATAGTCCGGCTCATATATTAATCTGATTTTTGGCATTTGGTCAAGGGATCGTAGGTTTACCTCGCCCTGACCGCGGGTTGCCTCGGCGTTGCACTACTGCTGAGCGCGGCCCATACTATAGAGAAGGAAAAAAAAAAAGCAAACAAACGGGACGATGCGGTGTGCAATCGAAAACCCACAATTGAGAAGATTGGGGCACGTCCGAGGCTGCCCACACAACGGGAAAAGCATACTTACCTGACGGGGAAGTAAACCTGATCAACATGGGGCTTCTTCCAGGGTGAGGCTCTTGCATTGCACTTCGCCTGGGCTGACCCCTGCGATTACCGCTAACGTCGGTAACTCGACCGTACAATTTCTGGTAGTGGGGGCCTGCGTTCGCGCTCGCCCCCTCCTCTAACGACTTAAAAAAAAAACCTCTCTCTCACCCCTAAGAGTCTACTGCATATTTTGAGAGGCGCATACAAAGTCTGCTATAAGTGCAAATAAATTTTATTTATTTCAAAAGTTGTTGTTTTTTTTTTTTTTGTTTTTTTTTTTTTTGTACAAAATCAATAAAAATCTAAGAATCGCAAAGAGGCAACCAAATAAGCATAGGAGCGACGAGAATCGTTTCAACGTGACAACCAGCAAGCGTGATCGACCGGTTACAATCCCGGAAATCACTCGACGGCGGAACAAAATGTGACAGTCACAACAGTGAAAACGAGTCGCTGTAATAAAAAACAATGACGATAATAATAGTTAAAATAACAAACAGTAGCAATAAGAAAATCGATATCAATAGTGACAACGAAAATAATGAAACGATGAAGATAACAATAACGACAATAACAAAAATTAACGATAGCATCGATAAACTAACGATAATAGTAATACTGACAATAGCAACGACCACAAAAAAATAAGCATTAGCAATAACGATCTAACAGTAACAATAGTAACAACAACAGCAGCAGCAACAGTAACAACAATTGTCAACCATTTATGCATATCGCATATTGGATTCTGGTGCGGTGAAATGCATTCTTTTACTACCGTTCATTATTTTCATGAAAACAGCTCTGATTCCTACGTGTTGATCTTAGAAAGAAACGACAACGACCGAAACATTTTGGCAAGTTGACACGTCAATACGCAACGTTGCCAGAGATACGTAACGACGATTGACGAATCTTACAAATTTTTGCTCTTCAAAGCTAGTTTTGCAGTCTTTTCGTCATTTCGACAAAACTAGGGAACATTGACATCGTGCAACTTTAGACTTGCGAGGGTTTCTTTCATGGCCGCCGAGAGGACGGGGAAGATTCCCGGGTATCCCCGTGTATCTACAAACGATATTTTAAAAATCATTTTTTTAAAAGATTTAAATAGTTTTGACTTTTAAAAGATTTCATTAACTTTCGTTTTTAATTTTTAATGACTAGAGCACACTTCTATTGGTCCTGGGTATGTAATTGATCACAACGAGGGCCCCTTAAGAAAACTTCCCCTGGGCCCTCGTTGACTATGGTGGCTATAGTCCCTTTAACCGTTGCCCTTGTTGTTCAGCATCAAAACTAGCTTTCTGGCTTTTGTGCGAGGAAAAAGAGCGCCATTTTCTTTCCCTCAGAGATGCGGAGACGGAAGAAGCGCCCTCACACACCTTTCGACCAGTCGCTCCCCTTTCAATCGACACCACCCAGGCAGGGCCGTGTTTATGCATATTCTTTTGCAGGGGATGAGTTCTGTGTATCTTAGAGTCAACTGAAAAAGCAGATTTTGTAAAGAAAAGGGAGTCCCCTTTGGCGACTTTTTTTTTTTTTTTTCGTAAACGGTTGCAAAAGCCTACGGCACCAGGAGTTCCCAGGCGGTCACCCATCCAAGTACTACCCTGGCCCGACGATGCTTAACTTCCGTGATCGGACGAGAACGGGTGTATTCACCGTGGTATGGTCGTAGGCAATAGTGTACGGCTTTAATTTAAAATTTAAAGTTTCTAACGCCTTAACAATAATTTTTAACGGATGTGTGGCTATGAAAATAGCCTTTTGTGTTGTTTATACCGCCGTTTACTGGGCTGCTGGCTTTGGAACCTTCTCGTTCTTTTTGGGAAGCAACACAGCTTGAATGTTTGGCAACACACCGCCGCTCGCAATTGTAACACCTGACAACAACTTGTTTAACTCTTCGTCGTTGCGAACAGCTAGCTGTAAGTGACGAGGAATGATCCTGGCTTTTTTGTTATCGCGTGCAGCATTACCAGCTAACTCTAAGATTTCGGCGGAGGTATTCCAAAACTGCAGCTAAGTAGACCGGTGCGCCTGAACCGATGCGATTGGCGTAATGCCCTTTGCGCAAAAATCGGTGAACGCGACCAACAGGAAACTGAAGACCCGCTCTAAAAGATCGAGTTTTTGCCTTGGCCTTAGCTTTTCCTCCTTTTCCACGTCCTGACATTTTATTTTCTAACACAAGCAGAGACAGACAGACGGACCAGAGATCTCGTGCGCCTTTTTTTTATTTTAAACAGCAAAAAGTTTGCTATTCTTATCAAAATAGAGTGGTCTCAAAGTCAACCTTTTTTTAACCAATAGTAAAAAAGAAATAAACGATGCTCAAACAACTTAATCTTTTAAGAACCAATAGAAGTGCATATGACGCAAGAGTTTTCAAGTTGGAGGCTACAACTTTATCTTAAATTAAATCCAGTTGCAATGCAATGAAAACAAACGAAAAGAATTTTTACTGTTAGGCCCGTCGAAATGTCAGACGCACAAAAAACCGGAGGAAAACAAGCGCCAAAGGTGGCGAAAAAAGGCGAGAAGCGCGCCGGTAAGAAAGGTGGTAAAATCGCTGGAACTGGTGACAAGAAGCGCAAGAGAAAGAGACGAGAGTCTTATGCCATTTACATTTACAACGTCCTGAAGCAAGTTCACCCTGATGTCGGTGTTTCTTCTAAAGCAATGAGCATCATGAATTCTTTCGTGAACGACATTTTCGAAAGAATTGCTTCTGAAGCTTCGCGGCTCGCCCTTCAAAATAAGAAATCTACGATCTCTTCGCGTGAAATTCAAACCGCCGTGCGCCTTTTACTTCCCGGTGAACTTGCTAAACACGCAGTGAGCGAAGGCACCAAGGCTGTTACCAAGTACACCAGCAGTAAGTAGATCAAAATCCGCTCAAACGGCTATTTTTATAGCCACGCATCTTTTAAAAACATTAGACGCATTAACGAAATAGGTTCAAATGAAAATATCTGTTGCAATCGCTATATTTAATTGTGCAAACAATGCCAAGTGCAGAATAGCTAAACTAGCTGCTAAAATAAAACACTTAAACTGCTGCATCCGTCCTAGGCTATGAACAACTTAAAACCTTTTTTTTTCTTCTTCAAAATTGCTCTCAAACTCCCCTTTTCTAGAATATACATCGACCTAAAAAGCACGGAGCAGTTACCGGTGAGGTTACTGTGACTTTCAAACTCAATTAGTGTAATTGTTACTACCTGACAAAGTCCTAAATGCCGCGCAACGTTTTAAAGAAATGTGTACCTATGAAAATAGCCGTTTGATGAAGGATTGAGCAGTACAGGTTATTTCTTGTCCACTTTTGCGGTGGCACTCTTTGCAGCGACTTTCTTCTTAGGTGCTGTTTCAGCTTTCTTTACCGCGGGTTTTTTAGCAACCGGTAGCTTGGCGCTCCTTTTTAACTGGAGCGCATGAAATAGCACCAGCGCGACTAATCTTAGTGAGAGCAGTTCTACTTTTGAAAGTGTATGAGCAACGCTGGCTTCTAAAAATCCATTAGTCGATTGTCGCTATACCTATGCTGCCACGCAAACTCAATAGTGGTGGGGATCACAAACACGCAAGATAGTACGACTGCAAGAATATTTAATGCGTTGGCAAAGTGTTCAAAGTATTCAAATGTTGTCAGCAAAATTGTTACATCAACGGGTAAAGAAAACTGACGTTCTGTAAAGCTATCAAAATGTATCAAGGTGTAGAAAAAGTCTAATTAAAACAGTTAATAGTACCGCTGTCATTTTGTAGATGATTTTTTATGGATTATGTTAGTTATGGAAAAATAATTGGTGCATGAAAGGGTCAATGGGATAGTTACGAAACTACAAATGTTGTTAATGTTTGTAAGAAAATAAGACCGAGGAAGTAGACACAGTGTAATATCGTCAGTACAAATCATAATCTGATCACAATCGGAAAAAAAAAGAAGAAGAAGAATACAGTTTTGTTTGTAAATTTTTTTTTAATGACTCATAAAAAGGCTTGGGTACTAGTGATAACCCACAAGCTCTAAAATATCTAAAAAGATGCACTGTCTTCCGACCAGAGTTTCGGCACGGAAAAAACACATACTACAATTTAGTCACTGTGTATTAAGGTATGCATCAAATACTTGCCAATCGCATTTCGTTCATTTCGGGGTTTCGGGAAGGGGAATGATAAAAAAAAAAAAGAAAGAATTCGCAACTGAGCGTCCGCGGTGCACCCATCTTACTAGGCTGCGCGAGTAAGCAGAAACCGTTACTATGCTCTTAGCTAAACCAATGATATTTATACTAACTAGATGTAAAACTTCAAATAAATTTCGTAAGAAATTGTGAAGCAAGTTTTTTAAGTTTTTAAAGCCGGTAGCCTCTTTATTTAAACTGACAATAATTCGTTTGTTTTAATCGATGTTTTTATGATTCTGGCTGGCAAAAAAAAACTTGCTTGGCAAAAAAATATGCTTCACTGCGAAAGCGCGAGTTAAATATCTAGTTAATATACACTTAACCGCAAAATTAACGCACCACATACATTTCGATTTATTTTAATTGTGGTCATATATTTTGACAAACGTGTTAAGAATAGAACACATGAACACAGTTATTTCGATGATAATAAATCTCTCTCTTTGAGGATGGTGAGAAAAGAAAAGAAAAGAAAGAAAAACAAACTAAAACTAGAAATATGGTAAGTAATAAAATTAAGGTAAGTAACAAAATAAACTAAGATGATTATTGTTGTTATGCACACTAATACAGCTTAAAATGTAACATTTTTGACTTATCAATATCTAGTGTTGCCACATCTTGATGTTGTTGCAGCCAGACAGCACCGTGGATTTCTTTTAATTAGAGGTGTAATCGTTTCTTGAAGGATATCTTCACATACGCGGATAAGACTTTGTCGCAACTCGTCTAGGTGGTGGATGTTGACTTCTAACACAGCGTGCCATTATGCCCCAAAGATGCTCTATTGGGTTCATATCTGGACTGCAAGCCGGCCACTCCAAAACTTGAATAGTAGCATTTTGTAAGTATTCAGTAACAACATGCGCCGTATGTGGTCTAGCATTATCTTACATAAGAAGGAATCCATCTCCCATGAACGATGCAAGAGGTACCAAAAAAGGTTTTAAAATGTCAGCTTATGTATCGTTGAGAAGTCAGAACAGACGTGTTGCTCAAATGACAGTTATCATTGAGCAACACATCTGTTCATACTAACTTTATACATACTTTTCTTTTAAAAGTGAGGTTTAGTTACAGCAAAACGTGCTGCTTATGAAAAGCTGCTACAATTTGGAAACTAAAACGGAATAAAGCCTACAAATGACGTCACAATAAACATTATTATCGACTTTGTATTTGATAAATCCGGGAAATACGTAATATTT
This sequence comes from Hydra viridissima, assembly GCF_058129835.1. Lineage (NCBI taxonomy): Eukaryota > Metazoa > Cnidaria > Hydrozoa > Anthoathecata > Hydridae > Hydra > Hydra viridissima. The sequence goes on from NW_028324324.1 coordinate 124,704, forward strand.
TTCAAAATAAGTCGGAATTTATAAGTGGTGCGTTAATTTTGCGGTAAAGTGCATATCATTGAGTTTAACAACGGTGCAGTGGTTACGCGCAGTCCTACTGAAATTTTTGGTGTTGGCGTAGCGTCAAGAGCAGAAAAGGTGCTTTTAGCTTGTTTCGAAAAAAAAAAAGAAAATAAAAAAAAGGGAAACTAAACAAATTAAATCCTGTTTATCTTCTCATACAGTAGCTGATGCCAAAACCAAGACAAGTGACAAGTTTAGAGGAGTTCACACAGTTTTTTAACGATTTTTCAAGAATGCTTTAAGGTAATAAAAAGTACTGTGCTATTTTATTTTCAATCTTTTCACCTTATTTTGGTGTTTGTGTTTTAAAATTTGAAGCAGTTTAACCCCTATTGTTGTGCCCACTTTACTTTTTCAAGTCTTCAAATACTTAAGAATAGTTTCTGATGAAAAAATCCTTTCAAAAATAAATTTTCATTTTAGAAGCATCAACTTTATGAAGGAGTAGTCACAAAAGACTTTCATGAGTGCAGTTACAGAGTTTGTTCTGAGTTCCTGGATTATCCAGAATGCAAGTTGCAATACTCTTTAGAGCATCCCACTCAATGAATAAGAAGTGGGAAATTCTTCTTGATTTTATTGGTGAGTGAAACAGAAATAGGATCTTTCTAAGACTTTTACCTATTTCTTTAGTTTGTTCATAGCTTTGTTTCATTTACAGTTATACTGACACAACCCCAATAAAGTAATGCTTAATTAGGTATGCTTTTCACTGGACAATCTATAGCTTCTTTGGAATGATCCCTTTAATTCGATTAAAGATATGCGATAAAATTTAAAAAAATTACATACTCATTACATTTTGAACTGAACCTTTTGTTTGGCTTTCTCACATTATGTTTTATAGAGTTACTGCTAAAGTTAACTCAGCCTCAGGTAGCAAGTCTGATTATTGAAAATAAGTTATTGAAAGAGAATTTTGAGTGTTGTCCTGGGGCAAGGTTAAGGGTTAAGTTAGGTTAGCAGAGCATATAATATGAAGCAGTTAAAGTTTCAAGAAAAAGGTAAGTCATGTTTCTTCGATAGTTTACCAGAACCATTTTTTAAAAGTGATAGTTTGAAAAAGTTGACCTTTAGCCAACAAGTAAACATCCTTTTAACTGACTTGGGAATTATATTTTTAAGTTTATTCTCCATCAATCCTGAGCTTCTAATTTGTACGCAAATACATTTGCAGGCTTAATTTAGGTTAGGTAATATGTTAAAAAATGTAATATTTAAAAAAAATACTTTGCTTATTGTTCCAGGTCTCATTAACTTTTACCACGCTCTGCGAGTTTGTGATTGGAAAAATGCAGATACAGTGTGCAAGGTATGTATGCTTTACCTTTGCTAACCTAATGCTGTGTCGGTTTAGTGTCATAAATTTTTTCATTTTCCATTTGTCATTTGATATTTTGTCAGTGGATGTTTTAGGTCACTTTTTAAAATTGTTTTACCTTTTTGTCAGTAAACATTTAAAGTGTTCATTTCTTGCAATAACTAAAGTATCTGAAAAATATTTTCTTGCTACTCAGTTTAAATTCTTAACTTAATTTGCACCATCCCAATTTTTAAACTTTCAAGCTTGTTTTTTTAGACTTTGTGAGGAATTACTACTTGGGAAAGGATCGAGGCTAATGACAAGCAAGTCCTCCTAAACTCTGCTGTTTCTTGGCGACCCTGGTGATGAATTAAAGTACTGTCATTACAACAGTTGAAAAGAACATTTAAATACAGAGGTTCTCAAAATGCTTTTTGACAGAGAAATCTGTCGGACGCTCATATACAGAGTTGATTTTCAGTTGTTCAACTTGGCCTTTGATCACATCTGCTGCCCAGCGTTAAATTTAAAAGCCTTTAAACGTTTTTTATGTTTTGGTTAATTGGGTTATTTTTGAAAGAAGCTTGTTATTTTTGAAAGAAGCTGGGTTATTTTTGAAAAAAAGCCCAAATGTTTTAGAGTGAAATTGATGCAGTACAAGAAAGCCATGTTTTCATCGTTGAAACTTAAAGTTACCCATCGACTTGATCATTCAAATGTCCACAAGTTTTTTCGTTGAGAGGGAGGGAGCCGGGACAAAGTCGTTGCAAAAAGTATCGCTTCTCGGCCTAATGGCTAAGATCAAGTGTAGTATCTGTTCTTATCAGTTTAATATCTGGTACGCCGGCATAGTCCGGCTCATATATTAATCTGATTTTTGGCATTTGGTCAAGGGATCGTAGGTTTACCTCGCCCTGACCGCGGGTTGCCTCGGCGTTGCACTACTGCTGAGCGCGGCCCATACTATAGAGAAGGAAAAAAAAAAAGCAAACAAACGGGACGATGCGGTGTGCAATCGAAAACCCACAATTGAGAAGATTGGGGCACGTCCGAGGCTGCCCACACAACGGGAAAAGCATACTTACCTGACGGGGAAGTAAACCTGATCAACATGGGGCTTCTTCCAGGGTGAGGCTCTTGCATTGCACTTCGCCTGGGCTGACCCCTGCGATTACCGCTAACGTCGGTAACTCGACCGTACAATTTCTGGTAGTGGGGGCCTGGCGTTCGCGCTCGCCCCCTCCTCTAACGACTTAAAAAAAAAACCTCTCCTCTCACCCCTAAGAGTCTACTGCATATTTTGAGAGGCGCATACAAAGTCTGCTATAAGTGCAAATAAATTTTATTTATTTCAAAAGTTGTTGTTTTTTTTTTTTTTGTTTTTTTTTTTTTTTGTACAAATCAATAAAAATCTAAGAATCGCAAAGAGGCAACCAAATAAGCATAGGAGCGACGAGAATCGTTTCAACGTGACAACCAGCAAGCGTGATCGACCGGTTACAATCCCGGAAATCACTCGACGGCGGAACAAAATGTGACAGTCACAACAGTGAAAACGAGTCGCTGTAATAAAAAACAATGACGATAATAATAGTTAAAATAACAAACAGTAGCAATAAGAAAATCGATATCAATAGTGACAACGAAAATAATGACAACGATGAAGATAACAATAACGACAATAACAAAAATTAACGATAGCATCGATAAACTAACGATAATAGTAATACTGACAATAGCAACGACCACAAAAAAATAAGCATTAGCAATAACGATCTAACAGTAACAATAGTAACAACAACAGCAGCAGCAACAGTAACAACAATTGTCAACCATTTATGCATATCGCATATTGGATTCTGGTGCGGTGAAATGCATTCTTTTACTACCGTTCATTATTTTCATGAAAACAGCTCTGATTCCTACGTGTTGATCTTAGAAAGAAACGACAACGACCGAAACATTTTGGCAAGTTGACACGTCAATACGCAACGTTGCCAGAGATACGTAACGACGATTGACGAATCTTACAAATTTTTGCTCTTCAAAGCTAGTTTTGCAGTCTTTTCGTCATTTCGACAAAACTAGGGAACATTGACATCGTGCAACTTTAGACTTGCGAGGGTTTCTTTCATGGCCGCCGAGAGGACGGGGAAGATTCCCGGGTATCCCCGTGTATCTACAAACGATATTTTAAAAATCATTTTTTTAAAAGATTTAAATAGTTTTGACTTTTAAAAGATTTCATTAACTTTCGTTTTTAATTTTTAATGACTAGAGCACACTTCTATTGGTCCTGGGTATGTAATTGATCACAACGAGGGCCCCTTAAGAAAACTTCCCCTGGGCCCTCGTTGACTATGGTGGCTATAGTCCCTTTAACCGTTGCCCTTGTTGTTCAGCATCAAAACTAGCTTTCTGGCTTTTGTGCGAGGAAAAAGAGCGCCATTTTCTTTCCCTCAGAGATGCGGAGACGGAAGAAGCGCCCTCACACACCTTTCGACCAGTCGCTCCCCTTTCAATCGACACCACCCAGGCAGGGCCGTGTTTATGCATATTCTTTTGCAGGGGATGAGTTCTGTGTATCTTAGAGTCAACTGAAAAAGCAGATTTTGTAAAGAAAAGGGAGTCCCTTTGGCGACTTTTTTTTTTTTTTTCGTAACGGTTGCAAAAGCCTACGGCACCAGGAGTTCCCAGGCGGTCACCCATCCAAGTACTACCCTGGCCCGACGATGCTTAACTTCCGTGATCGGACGAGAACGGGTGTATTCACCGTGGTATGGTCGTAGGCAATAGTGTACGGCTTTAATTTAAAATTTAAAGTTTCTAACGCCTTAACAATAATTTTTAACGGATGTGTGGCTATGAAAATAGCCTTTTGTGTTGTTTATACCGCCGTTTACTGGGCTGCTGGCTTTGGAACCTTCTCGTTCTTTTTGGGAAGCAACACAGCTTGAATGTTTGGCAACACACCGCCGCTCGCAATTGTAACACCTGACAACAACTTGTTTAACTCTTCGTCGTTGCGAACAGCTAGCTGTAAGTGACGAGGAATGATCCTGGCTTTTTTGTTATCGCGTGCAGCATTACCAGCTAACTCTAAGATTTCGGCGGAGAGGTATTCCAAAACTGCAGCTAAGTAGACCGGTGCGCCTGAACCGATGCGATTGGCGTAATGCCCTTTGCGCAAAAATCGGTGAACGCGACCAACAGGAAACTGAAGACCCGCTCTAAAAGATCGAGTTTTTGCCTTGGCCTTAGCTTTTCCTCCTTTTCCACGTCCTGACATTTTATTTTCTAACACAAGCAGAGACAGACAGACGGACCAGAGATCTCGTGCGCCTTTTTTTTATTTTAAACAGCAAAAAGTTTGCTATTCTTATCAAAATAGAGTGGTCTCAAAGTCAACCTTTTTTTAACCAATAGTAAAAAAGAAATAAACGATGCTCAAACAACTTAATCTTTTAAGAACCAATAGAAGTGCATATGACGCAAGAGTTTTCAAGTTGGAGGCTACAACTTTATCTTAAATTAAATCCAGTTGCAATGCAATGAAAACAAACGAAAAGAATTTTTACTGTTAGGCCCGTCGAAATGTCAGACGCACAAAAAACCGGAGGAAAACAAGCGCCAAAGGTGGCGAAAAAAGGCGAGAAGCGCGCCGGTAAGAAAGGTGGTAAAATCGCTGGAACTGGTGACAAGAAGCGCAAGAGAAAGAGACGAGAGTCTTATGCCATTTACATTTACAACGTCCTGAAGCAAGTTCACCCTGATGTCGGTGTTTCTTCTAAAGCAATGAGCATCATGAATTCTTTCGTGAACGACATTTTCGAAAGAATTGCTTCTGAAGCTTCGCGGCTCGCCCTTCAAAATAAGAAATCTACGATCTCTTCGCGTGAAATTCAAACCGCCGTGCGCCTTTTACTTCCCGGTGAACTTGCTAAACACGCAGTGAGCGAAGGCACCAAGGCTGTTACCAAGTACACCAGCAGTAAGTAGATCAAAATCCGCTCAAACGGCTATTTTTATAGCCACGCATCTTTTAAAAACATTAGACGCATTAACGAAATAGGTTCAAATGAAAATATCTGTTGCAATCGCTATATTTAATTGTGCAAACAATGCCAAGTGCAGAATAGCTAAACTAGCTGCTAAAATAAAACACTTAAACTGCTGCATCCGTCCTAGGCTATGAACAACTTAAAACCTTTTTTTTTCTTCTTCAAAATTGCTCTCAAACTCCCCTTTTCTAGAATATACATCGACCTAAAAAGCACGGAGCAGTTACCGGTGAGGTTACTGTGACTTTCAAACTCAATTAGTGTAATTGTTACTACCTGACAAAGTCCTAAATGCCGCGCAACGTTTTAAAGAAATGTGTACCTATGAAAATAGCCGTTTGATGAAGGATTGAGCAGTACAGGTTATTTCTTGTCCACTTTTGCGGTGGCACTCTTTGCAGCGACTTTCTTCTTAGGTGCTGTTTCAGCTTTCTTTACCGCGGGTTTTTTAGCAACCGGTAGCTTGGCGCTCCTTTTTAACTGGAGCGCATGAAATAGCACCAGCGCGACTAATCTTAGTGAGAGCAGTTCTACTTTTGAAAGTGTATGAGCAACGCTGGCTTCTAAAAATCCATTAGTCGATTGTCGCTATACCTATGCTGCCACGCAAACTCAATAGTGGTGGGGATCACAAACACGCAAGATAGTACGACTGCAAGAATATTTAATGCGTTGGCAAAGTGTTCAAAGTATTCAAATGTTGTCAGCAAAATTGTTACATCAACGGGTAAAGAAAACTGACGTTCTGTAAAGCTATCAAAATGTATCAAGGTGTAGAAAAAGTCTAATTAAAACAGTTAATAGTACCGCTGTCATTTTGTAGATGATTTTTTATGGATTATGTTAGTTATGGAAAAATAATTGGTGCATGAAAGGGTCAATGGGATAGTTACGAAACTACAAATGTTGTTAATGTTTGTAAGAAAATAAGACCGAGGAAGTAGACACAGTGTAATATCGTCAGTACAAATCATAATCTGATCACAATCGGAAAAAAAAAGAAGAAGAAGAATACAGTTTTGTTTGTAAATTTTTTTTTAATGACTCATAAAAAGGCTTGGGTACTAGTGATAACCCACAAGCTCTAAAATATCTAAAAAGATGCACTGTCTTCCGACCAGAGTTTCGGCACGGAAAAAACACATACTACAATTTAGTCACTGTGTATTAAGGTATGCATCAAATACTTGCCAATCGCATTTCGTTCATTTCGGGGTTTCGGGAAGGGGAATGATAAAAAAAAAAAAGAAAGAATTCGCAACTGAGCGTCCGCGGTGCACCCATCTTACTAGGCTGCGCGAGTAAGCAGAAACCGTTACTATGCTCTTAGCTAAACCAATGATATTTATACTAACTAGATGTAAACTTCAAATAAATTTCGTAAGAAATTGTGAAGCAAGTTTTTTAAGTTTTAAAGCCGGTAGCCTCTTTATTTAAACTGACAATAATTCGTTTGTTTTAATCGATGTTTTTATGATTCTGGCTGGCAAAAAAAAACTTGCTTGGCAAAAAAATATGCTTCACTGCGAAAGCGCGAGTTAAATATCTAGTTAATATACACTTAACCGCAAAATTAACGCACCACATACATTTCGATTTATTTTAATTGTGGTCATATATTTTGACAAACGTGTTAAGAATAGAACACATGAACACAGTTATTTCGATGATAATAATAAAAGCGACTTTGAGGATGGTGAGAAAAGAAAAGAAAAGAAAGAAAAACAAACTAAAACTAGAAATATGGTAAGTAATAAAATTAAGGTAAGTAACAAAATAAACTAAGATGATTATTGTTGTTATGCACACTAATACAGCTTAAAATGTAACATTTTTGACTTATCAATATCTAGTGTTGCCACATCTTGATGTTGTTGCAGCCAGACAGCACCGTGATCTCTCT
>NW_028324324.1:132133-192588 GCF_058129835.1 Hydra viridissima
AGAGATTATGCTGCCACGCAAACTCAATAGTGGTGGGGATCACAAACACGCAAGATAGTACGACTGCAAGAATATTTAATGCGTTGGCAAAGTGTTCAAAGTATTCAAATGTTGTCAGCAAAATTGTTACATCAACGGGTAAAGAAAACTGACGTTCTGTAAAGCTATCAAAATGTATCAAGGTGTAGAAAAAGTCTAATTAAAACAGTTAATAGTACCGCTGTCATTTTGTAGATGATTTTTTATGGATTATGTTAGTTATGGAAAAATAATTGGTGCATGAAAGGGTCAATGGGATAGTTACGAAACTACAAATGTTGTTAATGTTTGTAAGAAAATAAGACCGAGGAAGTAGACACAGTGTAATATCGTCAGTACAAATCATAATCTGATCACAATCGGAAAAAAAAAGAAGAAGAAGAATACAGTTTTGTTTGTAAATTTTTTTTTAATGACTCATAAAAAGGCTTGGGTACTAGTGATAACCCACAAGCTCTAAAATATCTAAAAAGATGCACTGTCTTCCGACCAGAGTTTCGGCACGGAAAAAACACATACTACAATTTAGTCACTGTGTATTAAGGTATGCATCAAATACTTGCCAATCGCATTTCGTTCATTTCGGGGTTTCGGGAAGGGGAATGATAAAAAAAAAAAGAAAGAATTCGCAACTGAGCGTCCGCGGTGCACCCATCTTACTAGGCTGCGCGAGTAAGCAGAAACCGTTACTATGCTCTTAGCTAAACCAATGATATTTATACTAACTAGATGTAAAACTTCAAATAAATTTCGTAAGAAATTGTGAAGCAAGTTTTTTAAGTTTTTAAAGCCGGTAGCCTCTTTATTTAAACTGACAATAATTCGTTTGTTTTAATCGATGTTTTTATGATTCTGGCTGGCAAAAAAAAAACTTGCTTGGCAAAAAAATATGCTTCACTGCGAAAGCGCGAGTTAAATATCTAGTTAATATACACTTAACCGCAAAATTAACGCACCACATACATTTCGATTTATTTTAATTGTGGTCATATATTTTGACAAACGTGTTAAGAATAGAACACATGAACACAGTTATTTCGATGATAATAATAAAAGCGACTTTGAGGATGGTGAGAAAAGAAAAGAAAAGAAAGAAAAACAAACTAAAACTAGAAATATGGTAAGTAATAAAATTAAGGTAAGTAACAAAATAAACTAAGATGATTATTGTTGTTATGCACACTAATACAGCTTAAAATGTAACATTTTTGACTTATCAATATCTAGTGTTGCCACATCTTGATGTTGTTGCAGCCAGACAGCACCGTGGATTTCTTTTAATTAGAGGTGTAATCGTTTCTTGAAGGATATCTTCACATACGCGGATAAGACTTTGTCGCAACTCGTCTAGGTGGTGGATGTTGACTTCTAACACAGCGTGCCATTATGCCCCAAAGATGCTCTATTGGGTTCATATCTGGACTGCAAGCCGGCCACTCCAAAACTTGAATAGTAGCATTTTGTAAGTATTCAGTAACAACATGCGCCGTATGTGGTCTAGCATTATCTTACATAAGAAGGAATCCATCTCCCATGAACGATGCAAGAGGTACCAAAAAAGGTTTTAAAATGTCAGCTTATGTATCGTTGAGAAGTCAGAACAGACGTGTTGCTCAAATGACAGTTATCATTGAGCAACACATCTGTTCATACTAACTTTATACATACTTTTCTTTTAAAAGTGAGGTTTAGTTACAGCAAAACGTGCTGCTTATGAAAAGCTGCTACAATTTGGAAACTAAAACGGAATAAAGCCTACAAATGACGTCACAATAAACATTATTATCGACTTTGTATTTGATAAATCCGGGAAATACGTAATATTTTTCAAAATAAGTCGGAATTTATAAGTGGTGCGTTAATTTTGCGGTAAAGTGCATATCATTGAGTTTAACAACGGTGCAGTGGTTACGCGCAGTCCTACTGAAATTTTTGGTGTTGGCGTAGCGTCAAGAGCAGAAAAGGTGCTTTTAGCTTGTTTCGAAAAAAAAAAAGAAAATAAAAAAAAGGGAAACTAAACAAATTAAATCCTGTTTTATCTTCTCATACAGTAGCTGATGCCAAAACCAAGACAAGTGACAAGTTTAGAGGAGTTCACACAGTTTTTTTAACGATTTTTCAAGAATGCTTTAAGGTAATAAAAAGTACTGTGCTATTTTATTTTCAATCTTTTCACCTTATTTTGGTGTTTGTGTTTTAAAATTTGAAGCAGTTTAACCCCTATTGTTGTGCCCACTTTACTTTTTCAAGTCTTCAAATACTTAAGAATAGTTTCTGATGAAAAATCCTTTCAAAAATAAATTTTCATTTTTAGAAGCATCAACTTTATGAAGGAGTAGTCACAAAAGACTTTCATGAGTGCAGTTACAGAGTTTGTTCTGAGTTCCTGGATTATCCAGAATGCAAGTTGCAATACTCTTTAGAGCATCCCACTCAATGAATAAGAAGTGGGAAATTCTTCTTGATTTTATTGGTGAGTGAAACAGAAATAGGATCTTTCTAAGACTTTTACCTATTTCTTTAGTTTGTTCATAGCTTTGTTTCATTTACAGTTATACTGACACAACCCCAATAAAGTAATGCTTAATTAGGTATGCTTTTCACTGGACAATCTATAGCTTCTTTGGAATGATCCCTTTAATTCGATTAAAGATATGCGATAAAATTTTAAAAAAATTACATACTCATTACATTTTGAACTGAACCTTTTGTTTGGCTTTCTCACATTATGTTTTATAGAGTTACTGCTAAAGTTAACTCAGCCTCAGGTAGCAAGTCTGATTATTGAAAATAAGTTATTGAAAGAGAATTTTGAGTGTTGTCCTGGGGCAAGGTTAAGGGTTAAGTTAGGTTAGCAGAGCATATAATATTGAAGCAGTTAAAGTTTCAAGAAAAAGGTAAGTCATGTTTCTTCGATAGTTTACCAGAACCATTTTTTAAAAGTGATAGTTTGAAAAAGTTGACCTTTAGCCAACAAGTAAACATCCTTTTAACTGACTTGGGAATTATATTTTTAAGTTTATTCTCCATCAATCCTGAGCTTCTAATTTGTACGCAAATACATTTGCAGGCTTAATTTAGGTTAGGTAATATGTTAAAAAATGTAATATTTAAAAAAAATACTTTGCTTATTGTTCCAGGTCTCATTAACTTTTACCACGCTCTGCGAGTTTGTGATTGGAAAAATGCAGATACAGTGTGCAAGGTATGTATGCTTTACCTTTGCTAACCTAATGCTGTGTCGGTTTAGTGTCATAAATTTTTTCATTTTCCATTTGTCATTTGATATTTTGTCAGTGGATGTTTTAGGTCACTTTTTAAAATTGTTTTACCTTTTTGTCAGTAAACATTTAAAGTGTTCATTTCTTGCAATAACTAAAGTATCTGAAAAATATTTTCTTGCTACTCAGTTTAAATTCTTAACTTAATTTGCACCATCCCAATTTTTAAACTTTCAAGCTTGTTTTTTTAGACTTTGTGAGGAATTACTACTTGGGAAAGGATCGAGGCTAATGACAAGCAAGTCCTCCTAAACTCTGCTGTTTCTTGGCGACCCTGGTGATGAATTAAAGTACTGTCATTACAACAGTTGAAAAGAACATTTAAATACAGAGGTTCTCAAAATGCTTTTTGACAGAGAAATCTGTCGGACGCTCATATACAGAGTTGATTTTCAGTTGTTCAACTTGGCCTTTGATCACATCTGCTGCCCAGCGTTAAATTTAAAAGCCTTTAAACGTTTTTTATGTTTTGGTTAATTGGGTTATTTTTGAAAGAAGCTTGTTATTTTTGAAAGAAGCTGGGTTATTTTTGAAAAAAAGCCCAAATGTTTTAGAGTGAAATTGATGCAGTACAAGAAAGCCATGTTTTCATCGTTGAAACTTAAAGTTACCCATCGACTTGATCATTCAAATGTCCACAAGTTTTTTCGTTGAGAGGGAGGGAGCCGGGACAAAGTCGTTGCAAAAAGTATCGCTTCTCGGCCTAATGGCTAAGATCAAGTGTAGTATCTGTTCTTATCAGTTTAATATCTGGTACGCCGGCATAGTCCGGCTCATATATTAATCTGATTTTTGGCATTTGGTCAAGGGATCGTAGGTTTACCTCGCCCTGACCGCGGGTTGCCTCGGCGTTGCACTACTGCTGAGCGCGGCCCATACTATAGAGAAGGAAAAAAAAAAAGCAAACAAACGGGACGATGCGGTGTGCAATCGAAAACCCACAATTGAGAAGATTGGGGCACGTCCGAGGCTGCCCACACAACGGGAAAAGCATACTTACCTGACGGGGAAGTAAACCTGATCAACATGGGGCTTCTTCCAGGGTGAGGCTCTTGCATTGCACTTCGCCTGGGCTGACCCCTGCGATTACCGCTAACGTCGGTAACTCGACCGTACAATTTCTGGTAGTGGGGGCCTGCGTTCGCGCTCGCCCCCTCCTCTAACGACTTAAAAAAAAAACCTCTCCTCTCACCCCTAAGAGTCTACTGCATATTTTGAGAGGCGCATACAAAGTCTGCTATAAGTGCAAATAAATTTTATTTATTTCAAAAGTTGTTGTTTTTTTTTTTTTTGTTTTTTTTTTTTTTGTACAAAATCAATAAAAATCTAAGAATCGCAAAGAGGCAACCAAATAAGCATAGGAGCGACGAGAATCGTTTCAACGTGACAACCAGCAAGCGTGATCGACCGGTTACAATCCCGGAAATCACTCGACGGCGGAACAAAATGTGACAGTCACAACAGTGAAAACGAGTCGCTGTAATAAAAAACAATGACGATAATAATAGTTAAAATAACAAACAGTAGCAATAAGAAAATCGATATCAATAGTGACAACGAAAATAATGACAACGATGAAGATAACAATAACGACAATAACAAAAATTAACGATAGCATCGATAAACTAACGATAATAGTAATACTGACAATAGCAACGACCACAAAAAAATAAGCATTAGCAATAACGATCTAACAGTAACAATAGTAACAACAACAGCAGCAGCAACAGTAACAACAATTGTCAACCATTTATGCATATCGCATATTGGATTCTGGTGCGGTGAAATGCATTCTTTTACTACCGTTCATTATTTTCATGAAAACAGCTCTGATTCCTACGTGTTGATCTTAGAAAGAAACGACAACGACCGAAACATTTTGGCAAGTTGACACGTCAATACGCAACGTTGCCAGAGATACGTAACGACGATTGACGAATCTTACAAATTTTTGCTCTTCAAAGCTAGTTTTGCAGTCTTTTCGTCATTTCGACAAAACTAGGGAACATTGACATCGTGCAACTTTAGACTTGCGAGGGTTTCTTTCATGGCCGCCGAGAGGACGGGGAAGATTCCCGGGTATCCCCGTGTATCTACAAACGATATTTTAAAAATCATTTTTTTAAAAGATTTAAATAGTTTTGACTTTTAAAAGATTTCATTAACTTTCGTTTTTAATTTTTAATGACTAGAGCACACTTCTATTGGTCCTGGGTATGTAATTGATCACAACGAGGGCCCCTTAAGAAAACTTCCCCTGGGCCCTCGTTGACTATGGTGGCTATAGTCCCTTTAACCGTTGCCCTTGTTGTTCAGCATCAAAACTAGCTTTCTGGCTTTTGTGCGAGGAAAAAGAGCGCCATTTTCTTTCCCTCAGAGATGCGGAGACGGAAGAAGCGCCCTCACACACCTTTCGACCAGTCGCTCCCCTTTCAATCGACACCACCCAGGCAGGGCCGTGTTTATGCATATTCTTTTGCAGGGGATGAGTTCTGTGTATCTTAGAGTCAACTGAAAAAGCAGATTTTGTAAAGAAAAGGGAGTCCCCTTTGGCGACTTTTTTTTTTTTTTTTCGTAAACGGTTGCAAAAGCCTACGGCACCAGGAGTTCCCAGGCGGTCACCCATCCAAGTACTACCCTGGCCCGACGATGCTTAACTTCCGTGATCGGACGAGAACGGGTGTATTCACCGTGGTATGGTCGTAGGCAATAGTGTACGGCTTTAATTTAAAATTTAAAGTTTCTAACGCCTTAACAATAATTTTTAACGGATGTGTGGCTATGAAAATAGCCTTTTGTGTTGTTTATACCGCCGTTTACTGGGCTGCTGGCTTTGGAACCTTCTCGTTCTTTTTGGGAAGCAACACAGCTTGAATGTTTGGCAACACACCGCCGCTCGCAATTGTAACACCTGACAACAACTTGTTTAACTCTTCGTCGTTGCGAACAGCTAGCTGTAAGTGACGAGGAATGATCCTGGCTTTTTTGTTATCGCGTGCAGCATTACCAGCTAACTCTAAGATTTCGGCGGAGAGGTATTCCAAAACTGCAGCTAAGTAGACCGGTGCGCCTGAACCGATGCGATTGGCGTAATGCCCTTTGCGCAAAAATCGGTGAACGCGACCAACAGGAAACTGAAGACCCGCTCTAAAAGATCGAGTTTTTGCCTTGGCCTTAGCTTTTCCTCCTTTTCCACGTCCTGACATTTTATTTTCTAACACAAGCAGAGACAGACAGACGGACCAGAGATCTCGTGCGCCTTTTTTTTATTTTAAACAGCAAAAAGTTTGCTATTCTTATCAAAATAGAGTGGTCTCAAAGTCAACCTTTTTTTAACCAATAGTAAAAAAGAAATAAACGATGCTCAAACAACTTAATCTTTTAAGAACCAATAGAAGTGCATATGACGCAAGAGTTTTCAAGTTGGAGGCTACAACTTTATCTTAAATTAAATCCAGTTGCAATGCAATGAAAACAAACGAAAAGAATTTTTACTGTTAGGCCCGTCGAAATGTCAGACGCACAAAAAACCGGAGGAAAACAAGCGCCAAAGGTGGCGAAAAAAGGCGAGAAGCGCGCCGGTAAGAAAGGTGGTAAAATCGCTGGAACTGGTGACAAGAAGCGCAAGAGAAAGAGACGAGAGTCTTATGCCATTTACATTTACAACGTCCTGAAGCAAGTTCACCCTGATGTCGGTGTTTCTTCTAAAGCAATGAGCATCATGAATTCTTTCGTGAACGACATTTTCGAAAGAATTGCTTCTGAAGCTTCGCGGCTCGCCCTTCAAAATAAGAAATCTACGATCTCTTCGCGTGAAATTCAAACCGCCGTGCGCCTTTTACTTCCCGGTGAACTTGCTAAACACGCAGTGAGCGAAGGCACCAAGGCTGTTACCAAGTACACCAGCAGTAAGTAGATCAAAATCCGCTCAAACGGCTATTTTTATAGCCACGCATCTTTTAAAAACATTAGACGCATTAACGAAATAGGTTCAAATGAAAATATCTGTTGCAATCGCTATATTTAATTGTGCAAACAATGCCAAGTGCAGAATAGCTAAACTAGCTGCTAAAATAAAACACTTAAACTGCTGCATCCGTCCTAGGCTATGAACAACTTAAAACCTTTTTTTTTCTTCTTCAAAATTGCTCTCAAACTCCCCTTTTCTAGAATATACATCGACCTAAAAAGCACGGAGCAGTTACCGGTGAGGTTACTGTGACTTTCAAACTCAATTAGTGTAATTGTTACTACCTGACAAAGTCCTAAATGCCGCGCAACGTTTTAAAGAAATGTGTACCTATGAAAATAGCCGTTTGATGAAGGATTGAGCAGTACAGGTTATTTCTTGTCCACTTTTGCGGTGGCACTCTTTGCAGCGACTTTCTTCTTAGGTGCTGTTTCAGCTTTCTTTACCGCGGGTTTTTTAGCAACCGGTAGCTTGGCGCTCCTTTTTAACTGGAGCGCATGAAATAGCACCAGCGCGACTAATCTTAGTGAGAGCAGTTCTACTTTTGAAAGTGTATGAGCAACGCTGGCTTCTAAAAATCCATTAGTCGATTGTCGCTATACCTATGCTGCCACGCAAACTCAATAGTGGTGGGGATCACAAACACGCAAGATAGTACGACTGCAAGAATATTTAATGCGTTGGCAAAGTGTTCAAAGTATTCAAATGTTGTCAGCAAAATTGTTACATCAACGGGTAAAGAAAACTGACGTTCTGTAAAGCTATCAAAATGTATCAAGGTGTAGAAAAAGTCTAATTAAAACAGTTAATAGTACCGCTGTCATTTTGTAGATGATTTTTTATGGATTATGTTAGTTATGGAAAAATAATTGGTGCATGAAAGGGTCAATGGGATAGTTACGAAACTACAAATGTTGTTAATGTTTGTAAGAAAATAAGACCGAGGAAGTAGACACAGTGTAATATCGTCAGTACAAATCATAATCTGATCACAATCGGAAAAAAAAAGAAGAAGAAGAATACAGTTTTGTTTGTAAATTTTTTTTTAATGACTCATAAAAAGGCTTGGGTACTAGTGATAACCCACAAGCTCTAAAATATCTAAAAAGATGCACTGTCTTCCGACCAGAGTTTCGGCACGGAAAAAACACATACTACAATTTAGTCACTGTGTATTAAGGTATGCATCAAATACTTGCCAATCGCATTTCGTTCATTTCGGGGTTTCGGGAAGGGGAATGATAAAAAAAAAAAAGAAAGAATTCGCAACTGAGCGTCCGCGGTGCACCCATCTTACTAGGCTGCGCGAGTAAGCAGAAACCGTTACTATGCTCTTAGCTAAACCAATGATATTTATACTAACTAGATGTAAAACTTCAAATAAATTTCGTAAGAAATTGTGAAGCAAGTTTTTTAAGTTTTTAAAGCCGGTAGCCTCTTTATTTAAACTGACAATAATTCGTTTGTTTTAATCGATGTTTTTATGATTCTGGCTGGCAAAAAAAAACTTGCTTGGCAAAAAAATATGCTTCACTGCGAAAGCGCGAGTTAAATATCTAGTTAATATACACTTAACCGCAAAATTAACGCACCACATACATTTCGATTTATTTTAATTGTGGTCATATATTTTGACAAACGTGTTAAGAATAGAACACATGAACACAGTTATTTCGATGATAATAATAAAAGCGACTTTGAGGATGGTGAGAAAAGAAAAGAAAAGAAAGAAAAACAAACTAAAACTAGAAATATGGTAAGTAATAAAATTAAGGTAAGTAACAAAATAAACTAAGATGATTATTGTTGTTATGCACACTAATACAGCTTAAAATGTAACATTTTTGACTTATCAATATCTAGTGTTGCCACATCTTGATGTTGTTGCAGCCAGACAGCACCGTGGATTTCTTTTAATTAGAGGTGTAATCGTTTCTTGAAGGATATCTTCACATACGCGGATAAGACTTTGTCGCAACTCGTCTAGGTGGTGGATGTTGACTTCTAACACAGCGTGCCATTATGCCCCAAAGATGCTCTATTGGGTTCATATCTGGACTGCAAGCCGGCCACTCCAAAACTTGAATAGTAGCATTTTGTAAGTATTCAGTAACAACATGCGCCGTATGTGGTCTAGCATTATCTTACATAAGAAGGAATCCATCTCCCATGAACGATGCAAGAGGTACCAAAAAAGGTTTTAAAATGTCAGCTTATGTATCGTTGAGAAGTCAGAACAGACGTGTTGCTCAAATGACAGTTATCATTGAGCAACACATCTGTTCATACTAACTTTATACATACTTTTCTTTTAAAAGTGAGGTTTAGTTACAGCAAAACGTGCTGCTTATGAAAAGCTGCTACAATTTGGAAACTAAAACGGAATAAAGCCTACAAATGACGTCACAATAAACATTATTATCGACTTTGTATTTGATAAATCCGGGAAATACGTAATATTTTTCAAAATAAGTCGGAATTTATAAGTGGTGCGTTAATTTTGCGGTAAAGTGCATATCATTGAGTTTAACAACGGTGCAGTGGTTACGCGCAGTCCTACTGAAATTTTTGGTGTTGGCGTAGCGTCAAGAGCAGAAAAGGTGCTTTTAGCTTGTTTCGAAAAAAAAAAAGAAAATAAAAAAAAGGGAAACTAAACAAATTAAATCCTGTTTTATCTTCTCATACAGTAGCTGATGCCAAAACCAAGACAAGTGACAAGTTTAGAGGAGTTCACACAGTTTTTTTAACGATTTTTCAAGAATGCTTTAAGGTAATAAAAAGTACTGTGCTATTTTATTTTCAATCTTTTCACCTTATTTTGGTGTTTGTGTTTTAAAATTTGAAGCAGTTTAACCCCTATTGTTGTGCCCACTTTACTTTTTCAAGTCTTCAAATACTTAAGAATAGTTTCTGATGAAAAAATCCTTTCAAAAATAAATTTTCATTTTTAGAAGCATCAACTTTATGAAGGAGTAGTCACAAAAGACTTTCATGAGTGCAGTTACAGAGTTTGTTCTGAGTTCCTGGATTATCCAGAATGCAAGTTGCAATACTCTTTAGAGCATCCCACTCAATGAATAAGAAGTGGGAAATTCTTCTTGATTTTATTGGTGAGTGAAACAGAAATAGGATCTTTCTAAGACTTTTACCTATTTCTTTAGTTTGTTCATAGCTTTGTTTCATTTACAGTTATACTGACACAACCCCAATAAAGTAATGCTTAATTAGGTATGCTTTTCACTGGACAATCTATAGCTTCTTTGGAATGATCCCTTTAATTCGATTAAAGATATGCGATAAAATTTTAAAAAAATTACATACTCATTACATTTTGAACTGAACCTTTTGTTTGGCTTTCTCACATTATGTTTTATAGAGTTACTGCTAAAGTTAACTCAGCCTCAGGTAGCAAGTCTGATTATTGAAAATAAGTTATTGAAAGAGAATTTTGAGTGTTGTCCTGGGGCAAGGTTAAGGGTTAAGTTAGGTTAGCAGAGCATATAATATTGAAGCAGTTAAAGTTTCAAGAAAAAGGTAAGTCATGTTTCTTCGATAGTTTACCAGAACCATTTTTTAAAAGTGATAGTTTGAAAAAGTTGACCTTTAGCCAACAAGTAAACATCCTTTTAACTGACTTGGGAATTATATTTTTAAGTTTATTCTCCATCAATCCTGAGCTTCTAATTTGTACGCAAATACATTTGCAGGCTTAATTTAGGTTAGGTAATATGTTAAAAAATGTAATATTTAAAAAAAATACTTTGCTTATTGTTCCAGGTCTCATTAACTTTTACCACGCTCTGCGAGTTTGTGATTGGAAAAATGCAGATACAGTGTGCAAGGTATGTATGCTTTACCTTTGCTAACCTAATGCTGTGTCGGTTTAGTGTCATAAATTTTTTCATTTTCCATTTGTCATTTGATATTTTGTCAGTGGATGTTTTAGGTCACTTTTTAAAATTGTTTTACCTTTTTGTCAGTAAACATTTAAAGTGTTCATTTCTTGCAATAACTAAAGTATCTGAAAAATATTTTCTTGCTACTCAGTTTAAATTCTTAACTTAATTTGCACCATCCCAATTTTTAAACTTTCAAGCTTGTTTTTTTAGACTTTGTGAGGAATTACTACTTGGGAAAGGATCGAGGCTAATGACAAGCAAGTCCTCCTAAACTCTGCTGTTTCTTGGCGACCCTGGTGATGAATTAAAGTACTGTCATTACAACAGTTGAAAAGAACATTTAAATACAGAGGTTCTCAAAATGCTTTTTGACAGAGAAATCTGTCGGACGCTCATATACAGAGTTGATTTTCAGTTGTTCAACTTGGCCTTTGATCACATCTGCTGCCCAGCGTTAAATTTAAAAGCCTTTAAACGTTTTTTATGTTTTGGTTAATTGGGTTATTTTTGAAAGAAGCTTGTTATTTTTGAAAGAAGCTGGGTTATTTTTGAAAAAAAGCCCAAATGTTTTAGAGTGAAATTGATGCAGTACAAGAAAGCCATGTTTTCATCGTTGAAACTTAAAGTTACCCATCGACTTGATCATTCAAATGTCCACAAGTTTTTTCGTTGAGAGGGAGGGAGCCGGGACAAAGTCGTTGCAAAAAGTATCGCTTCTCGGCCTAATGGCTAAGATCAAGTGTAGTATCTGTTCTTATCAGTTTAATATCTGGTACGCCGGCATAGTCCGGCTCATATATTAATCTGATTTTTGGCATTTGGTCAAGGGATCGTAGGTTTACCTCGCCCTGACCGCGGGTTGCCTCGGCGTTGCACTACTGCTGAGCGCGGCCCATACTATAGAGAAGGAAAAAAAAAAAGCAAACAAACGGGACGATGCGGTGTGCAATCGAAAACCCACAATTGAGAAGATTGGGGCACGTCCGAGGCTGCCCACACAACGGGAAAAGCATACTTACCTGACGGGGAAGTAAACCTGATCAACATGGGGCTTCTTCCAGGGTGAGGCTCTTGCATTGCACTTCGCCTGGGCTGACCCCTGCGATTACCGCTAACGTCGGTAACTCGACCGTACAATTTCTGGTAGTGGGGGCCTGCGTTCGCGCTCGCCCCCTCCTCTAACGACTTAAAAAAAAAACCTCTCCTCTCACCCCTAAGAGTCTACTGCATATTTTGAGAGGCGCATACAAAGTCTGCTATAAGTGCAAATAAATTTTATTTATTTCAAAAGTTGTTGTTTTTTTTTTTTTTGTTTTTTTTTTTTTTTGTACAAAATCAATAAAAATCTAAGAATCGCAAAGAGGCAACCAAATAAGCATAGGAGCGACGAGAATCGTTTCAACGTGACAACCAGCAAGCGTGATCGACCGGTTACAATCCCGGAAATCACTCGACGGCGGAACAAAATGTGACAGTCACAACAGTGAAAACGAGTCGCTGTAATAAAAAACAATGACGATAATAATAGTTAAAATAACAAACAGTAGCAATAAGAAAATCGATATCAATAGTGACAACGAAAATAATGACAACGATGAAGATAACAATAACGACAATAACAAAAATTAACGATAGCATCGATAAACTAACGATAATAGTAATACTGACAATAGCAACGACCACAAAAAAATAAGCATTAGCAATAACGATCTAACAGTAACAATAGTAACAACAACAGCAGCAGCAACAGTAACAACAATTGTCAACCATTTATGCATATCGCATATTGGATTCTGGTGCGGTGAAATGCATTCTTTTACTACCGTTCATTATTTTCATGAAAACAGCTCTGATTCCTACGTGTTGATCTTAGAAAGAAACGACAACGACCGAAACATTTTGGCAAGTTGACACGTCAATACGCAACGTTGCCAGAGATACGTAACGACGATTGACGAATCTTACAAATTTTTGCTCTTCAAAGCTAGTTTTGCAGTCTTTTCGTCATTTCGACAAAACTAGGGAACATTGACATCGTGCAACTTTAGACTTGCGAGGGTTTCTTTCATGGCCGCCGAGAGGACGGGGAAGATTCCCGGGTATCCCCGTGTATCTACAAACGATATTTTAAAAATCATTTTTTTAAAAGATTTAAATAGTTTTGACTTTTAAAAGATTTCATTAACTTTCGTTTTTAATTTTTAATGACTAGAGCACACTTCTATTGGTCCTGGGTATGTAATTGATCACAACGAGGGCCCCTTAAGAAAACTTCCCCTGGGCCCTCGTTGACTATGGTGGCTATAGTCCCTTTAACCGTTGCCCTTGTTGTTCAGCATCAAAACTAGCTTTCTGGCTTTTGTGCGAGGAAAAAGAGCGCCATTTTCTTTCCCTCAGAGATGCGGAGACGGAAGAAGCGCCCTCACACACCTTTCGACCAGTCGCTCCCCTTTCAATCGACACCACCCAGGCAGGGCCGTGTTTATGCATATTCTTTTGCAGGGGATGAGTTCTGTGTATCTTAGAGTCAACTGAAAAAGCAGATTTTGTAAAGAAAAGGGAGTCCCCTTTGGCGACTTTTTTTTTTTTTTTTCGTAAACGGTTGCAAAAGCCTACGGCACCAGGAGTTCCCAGGCGGTCACCCATCCAAGTACTACCCTGGCCCGACGATGCTTAACTTCCGTGATCGGACGAGAACGGGTGTATTCACCGTGGTATGGTCGTAGGCAATAGTGTACGGCTTTAATTTAAAATTTAAAGTTTCTAACGCCTTAACAATAATTTTTAACGGATGTGTGGCTATGAAAATAGCCTTTTGTGTTGTTTATACCGCCGTTTACTGGGCTGCTGGCTTTGGAACCTTCTCGTTCTTTTTGGGAAGCAACACAGCTTGAATGTTTGGCAACACACCGCCGCTCGCAATTGTAACACCTGACAACAACTTGTTTAACTCTTCGTCGTTGCGAACAGCTAGCTGTAAGTGACGAGGAATGATCCTGGCTTTTTTGTTATCGCGTGCAGCATTACCAGCTAACTCTAAGATTTCGGCGGAGAGGTATTCCAAAACTGCAGCTAAGTAGACCGGTGCGCCTGAACCGATGCGATTGGCGTAATGCCCTTTGCGCAAAAATCGGTGAACGCGACCAACAGGAAACTGAAGACCCGCTCTAAAAGATCGAGTTTTTGCCTTGGCCTTAGCTTTTCCTCCTTTTCCACGTCCTGACATTTTATTTTCTAACACAAGCAGAGACAGACAGACGGACCAGAGATCTCGTGCGCCTTTTTTTTATTTTAAACAGCAAAAAGTTTGCTATTCTTATCAAAATAGAGTGGTCTCAAAGTCAACCTTTTTTTAACCAATAGTAAAAAAGAAATAAACGATGCTCAAACAACTTAATCTTTTAAGAACCAATAGAAGTGCATATGACGCAAGAGTTTTCAAGTTGGAGGCTACAACTTTATCTTAAATTAAATCCAGTTGCAATGCAATGAAAACAAACGAAAAGAATTTTTACTGTTAGGCCCGTCGAAATGTCAGACGCACAAAAAACCGGAGGAAAACAAGCGCCAAAGGTGGCGAAAAAAGGCGAGAAGCGCGCCGGTAAGAAAGGTGGTAAAATCGCTGGAACTGGTGACAAGAAGCGCAAGAGAAAGAGACGAGAGTCTTATGCCATTTACATTTACAACGTCCTGAAGCAAGTTCACCCTGATGTCGGTGTTTCTTCTAAAGCAATGAGCATCATGAATTCTTTCGTGAACGACATTTTCGAAAGAATTGCTTCTGAAGCTTCGCGGCTCGCCCTTCAAAATAAGAAATCTACGATCTCTTCGCGTGAAATTCAAACCGCCGTGCGCCTTTTACTTCCCGGTGAACTTGCTAAACACGCAGTGAGCGAAGGCACCAAGGCTGTTACCAAGTACACCAGCAGTAAGTAGATCAAAATCCGCTCAAACGGCTATTTTTATAGCCACGCATCTTTTAAAAACATTAGACGCATTAACGAAATAGGTTCAAATGAAAATATCTGTTGCAATCGCTATATTTAATTGTGCAAACAATGCCAAGTGCAGAATAGCTAAACTAGCTGCTAAAATAAAACACTTAAACTGCTGCATCCGTCCTAGGCTATGAACAACTTAAAACCTTTTTTTTTCTTCTTCAAAATTGCTCTCAAACTCCCCTTTTCTAGAATATACATCGACCTAAAAAGCACGGAGCAGTTACCGGTGAGGTTACTGTGACTTTCAAACTCAATTAGTGTAATTGTTACTACCTGACAAAGTCCTAAATGCCGCGCAACGTTTTAAAGAAATGTGTACCTATGAAAATAGCCGTTTGATGAAGGATTGAGCAGTACAGGTTATTTCTTGTCCACTTTTGCGGTGGCACTCTTTGCAGCGACTTTCTTCTTAGGTGCTGTTTCAGCTTTCTTTACCGCGGGTTTTTTAGCAACCGGTAGCTTGGCGCTCCTTTTTAACTGGAGCGCATGAAATAGCACCAGCGCGACTAATCTTAGTGAGAGCAGTTCTACTTTTGAAAGTGTATGAGCAACGCTGGCTTCTAAAAATCCATTAGTCGATTGTCGCTATACCTATGCTGCCACGCAAACTCAATAGTGGTGGGGATCACAAACACGCAAGATAGTACGACTGCAAGAATATTTAATGCGTTGGCAAAGTGTTCAAAGTATTCAAATGTTGTCAGCAAAATTGTTACATCAACGGGTAAAGAAAACTGACGTTCTGTAAAGCTATCAAAATGTATCAAGGTGTAGAAAAAGTCTAATTAAAACAGTTAATAGTACCGCTGTCATTTTGTAGATGATTTTTTATGGATTATGTTAGTTATGGAAAAATAATTGGTGCATGAAAGGGTCAATGGGATAGTTACGAAACTACAAATGTTGTTAATGTTTGTAAGAAAATAAGACCGAGGAAGTAGACACAGTGTAATATCGTCAGTACAAATCATAATCTGATCACAATCGGAAAAAAAAAGAAGAAGAAGAATACAGTTTTGTTTGTAAATTTTTTTTTAATGACTCATAAAAAGGCTTGGGTACTAGTGATAACCCACAAGCTCTAAAATATCTAAAAAGATGCACTGTCTTCCGACCAGAGTTTCGGCACGGAAAAAACACATACTACAATTTAGTCACTGTGTATTAAGGTATGCATCAAATACTTGCCAATCGCATTTCGTTCATTTCGGGGTTTCGGGAAGGGGAATGATAAAAAAAAAAAAGAAAGAATTCGCAACTGAGCGTCCGCGGTGCACCCATCTTACTAGGCTGCGCGAGTAAGCAGAAACCGTTACTATGCTCTTAGCTAAACCAATGATATTTATACTAACTAGATGTAAAACTTCAAATAAATTTCGTAAGAAATTGTGAAGCAAGTTTTTTAAGTTTTTAAAGCCGGTAGCCTCTTTATTTAAACTGACAATAATTCGTTTGTTTTAATCGATGTTTTTATGATTCTGGCTGGCAAAAAAAAACTTGCTTGGCAAAAAAATATGCTTCACTGCGAAAGCGCGAGTTAAATATCTAGTTAATATACACTTAACCGCAAAATTAACGCACCACATACATTTCGATTTATTTTAATTGTGGTCATATATTTTGACAAACGTGTTAAGAATAGAACACATGAACACAGTTATTTCGATGATAATAATAAAAGCGACTTTGAGGATGGTGAGAAAAGAAAAGAAAAGAAAGAAAAACAAACTAAAACTAGAAATATGGTAAGTAATAAAATTAAGGTAAGTAACAAAATAAACTAAGATGATTATTGTTGTTATGCACACTAATACAGCTTAAAATGTAACATTTTTGACTTATCAATATCTAGTGTTGCCACATCTTGATGTTGTTGCAGCCAGACAGCACCGTGGATTTCTTTTAATTAGAGGTGTAATCGTTTCTTGAAGGATATCTTCACATACGCGGATAAGACTTTGTCGCAACTCGTCTAGGTGGTGGATGTTGACTTCTAACACAGCGTGCCATTATGCCCCAAAGATGCTCTATTGGGTTCATATCTGGACTGCAAGCCGGCCACTCCAAAACTTGAATAGTAGCATTTTGTAAGTATTCAGTAACAACATGCGCCGTATGTGGTCTAGCATTATCTTACATAAGAAGGAATCCATCTCCCATGAACGATGCAAGAGGTACCAAAAAAGGTTTTAAAATGTCAGCTTATGTATCGTTGAGAAGTCAGAACAGACGTGTTGCTCAAATGACAGTTATCATTGAGCAACACATCTGTTCATACTAACTTTATACATACTTTTCTTTTAAAAGTGAGGTTTAGTTACAGCAAAACGTGCTGCTTATGAAAAGCTGCTACAATTTGGAAACTAAAACGGAATAAAGCCTACAAATGACGTCACAATAAACATTATTATCGACTTTGTATTTGATAAATCCGGGAAATACGTAATATTTTTCAAAATAAGTCGGAATTTATAAGTGGTGCGTTAATTTTGCGGTAAAGTGCATATCATTGAGTTTAACAACGGTGCAGTGGTTACGCGCAGTCCTACTGAAATTTTTGGTGTTGGCGTAGCGTCAAGAGCAGAAAAGGTGCTTTTAGCTTGTTTCGAAAAAAAAAAAGAAAATAAAAAAAAGGGAAACTAAACAAATTAAATCCTGTTTTATCTTCTCATACAGTAGCTGATGCCAAAACCAAGACAAGTGACAAGTTTAGAGGAGTTCACACAGTTTTTTTAACGATTTTTCAAGAATGCTTTAAGGTAATAAAAAGTACTGTGCTATTTTATTTTCAATCTTTTCACCTTATTTTGGTGTTTGTGTTTTAAAATTTGAAGCAGTTTAACCCCTATTGTTGTGCCCACTTTACTTTTTCAAGTCTTCAAATACTTAAGAATAGTTTCTGATGAAAAAATCCTTTCAAAAATAAATTTTCATTTTTAGAAGCATCAACTTTATGAAGGAGTAGTCACAAAAGACTTTCATGAGTGCAGTTACAGAGTTTGTTCTGAGTTCCTGGATTATCCAGAATGCAAGTTGCAATACTCTTTAGAGCATCCCACTCAATGAATAAGAAGTGGGAAATTCTTCTTGATTTTATTGGTGAGTGAAACAGAAATAGGATCTTTCTAAGACTTTTACCTATTTCTTTAGTTTGTTCATAGCTTTGTTTCATTTACAGTTATACTGACACAACCCCAATAAAGTAATGCTTAATTAGGTATGCTTTTCACTGGACAATCTATAGCTTCTTTGGAATGATCCCTTTAATTCGATTAAAGATATGCGATAAAATTTTAAAAAAATTACATACTCATTACATTTTGAACTGAACCTTTTGTTTGGCTTTCTCACATTATGTTTTATAGAGTTACTGCTAAAGTTAACTCAGCCTCAGGTAGCAAGTCTGATTATTGAAAATAAGTTATTGAAAGAGAATTTTGAGTGTTGTCCTGGGGCAAGGTTAAGGGTTAAGTTAGGTTAGCAGAGCATATAATATTGAAGCAGTTAAAGTTTCAAGAAAAAGGTAAGTCATGTTTCTTCGATAGTTTACCAGAACCATTTTTTAAAAGTGATAGTTTGAAAAAGTTGACCTTTAGCCAACAAGTAAACATCCTTTTAACTGACTTGGGAATTATATTTTTAAGTTTATTCTCCATCAATCCTGAGCTTCTAATTTGTACGCAAATACATTTGCAGGCTTAATTTAGGTTAGGTAATATGTTAAAAAATGTAATATTTAAAAAAAATACTTTGCTTATTGTTCCAGGTCTCATTAACTTTTACCACGCTCTGCGAGTTTGTGATTGGAAAAATGCAGATACAGTGTGCAAGGTATGTATGCTTTACCTTTGCTAACCTAATGCTGTGTCGGTTTAGTGTCATAAATTTTTTCATTTTCCATTTGTCATTTGATATTTTGTCAGTGGATGTTTTAGGTCACTTTTTAAAATTGTTTTACCTTTTTGTCAGTAAACATTTAAAGTGTTCATTTCTTGCAATAACTAAAGTATCTGAAAAATATTTTCTTGCTACTCAGTTTAAATTCTTAACTTAATTTGCACCATCCCAATTTTTAAACTTTCAAGCTTGTTTTTTTAGACTTTGTGAGGAATTACTACTTGGGAAAGGATCGAGGCTAATGACAAGCAAGTCCTCCTAAACTCTGCTGTTTCTTGGCGACCCTGGTGATGAATTAAAGTACTGTCATTACAACAGTTGAAAAGAACATTTAAATACAGAGGTTCTCAAAATGCTTTTTGACAGAGAAATCTGTCGGACGCTCATATACAGAGTTGATTTTCAGTTGTTCAACTTGGCCTTTGATCACATCTGCTGCCCAGCGTTAAATTTAAAAGCCTTTAAACGTTTTTTATGTTTTGGTTAATTGGGTTATTTTTGAAAGAAGCTTGTTATTTTTGAAAGAAGCTGGGTTATTTTTGAAAAAAAGCCCAAATGTTTTAGAGTGAAATTGATGCAGTACAAGAAAGCCATGTTTTCATCGTTGAAACTTAAAGTTACCCATCGACTTGATCATTCAAATGTCCACAAGTTTTTTCGTTGAGAGGGAGGGAGCCGGGACAAAGTCGTTGCAAAAAGTATCGCTTCTCGGCCTAATGGCTAAGATCAAGTGTAGTATCTGTTCTTATCAGTTTAATATCTGGTACGCCGGCATAGTCCGGCTCATATATTAATCTGATTTTTGGCATTTGGTCAAGGGATCGTAGGTTTACCTCGCCCTGACCGCGGGTTGCCTCGGCGTTGCACTACTGCTGAGCGCGGCCCATACTATAGAGAAGGAAAAAAAAAAAGCAAACAAACGGGACGATGCGGTGTGCAATCGAAAACCCACAATTGAGAAGATTGGGGCACGTCCGAGGCTGCCCACACAACGGGAAAAGCATACTTACCTGACGGGGAAGTAAACCTGATCAACATGGGGCTTCTTCCAGGGTGAGGCTCTTGCATTGCACTTCGCCTGGGCTGACCCCTGCGATTACCGCTAACGTCGGTAACTCGACCGTACAATTTCTGGTAGTGGGGGCCTGCGTTCGCGCTCGCCCCCTCCTCTAACGACTTAAAAAAAAAACCTCTCCTCTCACCCCTAAGAGTCTACTGCATATTTTGAGAGGCGCATACAAAGTCTGCTATAAGTGCAAATAAATTTTATTTATTTCAAAAGTTGTTGTTTTTTTTTTTTTTTTTTTTTTTTTTTTTGTACAAAATCAATAAAAATCTAAGAATCGCAAAGAGGCAACCAAATAAGCATAGGAGCGACGAGAATCGTTTCAACGTGACAACCAGCAAGCGTGATCGACCGGTTACAATCCCGGAAATCACTCGACGGCGGAACAAAATGTGACAGTCACAACAGTGAAAACGAGTCGCTGTAATAAAAAACAATGACGATAATAATAGTTAAAATAACAAACAGTAGCAATAAGAAAATCGATATCAATAGTGACAACGAAAATAATGACAACGATGAAGATAACAATAACGACAATAACAAAAATTAACGATAGCATCGATAAACTAACGATAATAGTAATACTGACAATAGCAACGACCACAAAAAAATAAGCATTAGCAATAACGATCTAACAGTAACAATAGTAACAACAACAGCAGCAGCAACAGTAACAACAATTGTCAACCATTTATGCATATCGCATATTGGATTCTGGTGCGGTGAAATGCATTCTTTTACTACCGTTCATTATTTTCATGAAAACAGCTCTGATTCCTACGTGTTGATCTTAGAAAGAAACGACAACGACCGAAACATTTTGGCAAGTTGACACGTCAATACGCAACGTTGCCAGAGATACGTAACGACGATTGACGAATCTTACAAATTTTTGCTCTTCAAAGCTAGTTTTGCAGTCTTTTCGTCATTTCGACAAAACTAGGGAACATTGACATCGTGCAACTTTAGACTTGCGAGGGTTTCTTTCATGGCCGCCGAGAGGACGGGGAAGATTCCCGGGTATCCCCGTGTATCTACAAACGATATTTTAAAAATCATTTTTTTAAAAGATTTAAATAGTTTTGACTTTTAAAAGATTTCATTAACTTTCGTTTTTAATTTTTAATGACTAGAGCACACTTCTATTGGTCCTGGGTATGTAATTGATCACAACGAGGGCCCCTTAAGAAAACTTCCCCTGGGCCCTCGTTGACTATGGTGGCTATAGTCCCTTTAACCGTTGCCCTTGTTGTTCAGCATCAAAACTAGCTTTCTGGCTTTTGTGCGAGGAAAAAGAGCGCCATTTTCTTTCCCTCAGAGATGCGGAGACGGAAGAAGCGCCCTCACACACCTTTCGACCAGTCGCTCCCCTTTCAATCGACACCACCCAGGCAGGGCCGTGTTTATGCATATTCTTTTGCAGGGGATGAGTTCTGTGTATCTTAGAGTCAACTGAAAAAGCAGATTTTGTAAAGAAAAGGGAGTCCCCTTTGGCGACTTTTTTTTTTTTTTTTCGTAAACGGTTGCAAAAGCCTACGGCACCAGGAGTTCCCAGGCGGTCACCCATCCAAGTACTACCCTGGCCCGACGATGCTTAACTTCCGTGATCGGACGAGAACGGGTGTATTCACCGTGGTATGGTCGTAGGCAATAGTGTACGGCTTTAATTTAAAATTTAAAGTTTCTAACGCCTTAACAATAATTTTTAACGGATGTGTGGCTATGAAAATAGCCTTTTGTGTTGTTTATACCGCCGTTTACTGGGCTGCTGGCTTTGGAACCTTCTCGTTCTTTTTGGGAAGCAACACAGCTTGAATGTTTGGCAACACACCGCCGCTCGCAATTGTAACACCTGACAACAACTTGTTTAACTCTTCGTCGTTGCGAACAGCTAGCTGTAAGTGACGAGGAATGATCCTGGCTTTTTTGTTATCGCGTGCAGCATTACCAGCTAACTCTAAGATTTCGGCGGAGAGGTATTCCAAAACTGCAGCTAAGTAGACCGGTGCGCCTGAACCGATGCGATTGGCGTAATGCCCTTTGCGCAAAAATCGGTGAACGCGACCAACAGGAAACTGAAGACCCGCTCTAAAAGATCGAGTTTTTGCCTTGGCCTTAGCTTTTCCTCCTTTTCCACGTCCTGACATTTTATTTTCTAACACAAGCAGAGACAGACAGACGGACCAGAGATCTCGTGCGCCTTTTTTTTATTTTAAACAGCAAAAAGTTTGCTATTCTTATCAAAATAGAGTGGTCTCAAAGTCAACCTTTTTTTAACCAATAGTAAAAAAGAAATAAACGATGCTCAAACAACTTAATCTTTTAAGAACCAATAGAAGTGCATATGACGCAAGAGTTTTCAAGTTGGAGGCTACAACTTTATCTTAAATTAAATCCAGTTGCAATGCAATGAAAACAAACGAAAAGAATTTTTACTGTTAGGCCCGTCGAAATGTCAGACGCACAAAAAACCGGAGGAAAACAAGCGCCAAAGGTGGCGAAAAAAGGCGAGAAGCGCGCCGGTAAGAAAGGTGGTAAAATCGCTGGAACTGGTGACAAGAAGCGCAAGAGAAAGAGACGAGAGTCTTATGCCATTTACATTTACAACGTCCTGAAGCAAGTTCACCCTGATGTCGGTGTTTCTTCTAAAGCAATGAGCATCATGAATTCTTTCGTGAACGACATTTTCGAAAGAATTGCTTCTGAAGCTTCGCGGCTCGCCCTTCAAAATAAGAAATCTACGATCTCTTCGCGTGAAATTCAAACCGCCGTGCGCCTTTTACTTCCCGGTGAACTTGCTAAACACGCAGTGAGCGAAGGCACCAAGGCTGTTACCAAGTACACCAGCAGTAAGTAGATCAAAATCCGCTCAAACGGCTATTTTTATAGCCACGCATCTTTTAAAAACATTAGACGCATTAACGAAATAGGTTCAAATGAAAATATCTGTTGCAATCGCTATATTTAATTGTGCAAACAATGCCAAGTGCAGAATAGCTAAACTAGCTGCTAAAATAAAACACTTAAACTGCTGCATCCGTCCTAGGCTATGAACAACTTAAAACCTTTTTTTTTCTTCTTCAAAATTGCTCTCAAACTCCCCTTTTCTAGAATATACATCGACCTAAAAAGCACGGAGCAGTTACCGGTGAGGTTACTGTGACTTTCAAACTCAATTAGTGTAATTGTTACTACCTGACAAAGTCCTAAATGCCGCGCAACGTTTTAAAGAAATGTGTACCTATGAAAATAGCCGTTTGATGAAGGATTGAGCAGTACAGGTTATTTCTTGTCCACTTTTGCGGTGGCACTCTTTGCAGCGACTTTCTTCTTAGGTGCTGTTTCAGCTTTCTTTACCGCGGGTTTTTTAGCAACCGGTAGCTTGGCGCTCCTTTTTAACTGGAGCGCATGAAATAGCACCAGCGCGACTAATCTTAGTGAGAGCAGTTCTACTTTTGAAAGTGTATGAGCAACGCTGGCTTCTAAAAATCCATTAGTCGATTGTCGCTATACCTATGCTGCCACGCAAACTCAATAGTGGTGGGGATCACAAACACGCAAGATAGTACGACTGCAAGAATATTTAATGCGTTGGCAAAGTGTTCAAAGTATTCAAATGTTGTCAGCAAAATTGTTACATCAACGGGTAAAGAAAACTGACGTTCTGTAAAGCTATCAAAATGTATCAAGGTGTAGAAAAAGTCTAATTAAAACAGTTAATAGTACCGCTGTCATTTTGTAGATGATTTTTTATGGATTATGTTAGTTATGGAAAAATAATTGGTGCATGAAAGGGTCAATGGGATAGTTACGAAACTACAAATGTTGTTAATGTTTGTAAGAAAATAAGACCGAGGAAGTAGACACAGTGTAATATCGTCAGTACAAATCATAATCTGATCACAATCGGAAAAAAAAAGAAGAAGAAGAATACAGTTTTGTTTGTAAATTTTTTTTTAATGACTCATAAAAAGGCTTGGGTACTAGTGATAACCCACAAGCTCTAAAATATCTAAAAAGATGCACTGTCTTCCGACCAGAGTTTCGGCACGGAAAAAACACATACTACAATTTAGTCACTGTGTATTAAGGTATGCATCAAATACTTGCCAATCGCATTTCGTTCATTTCGGGGTTTCGGGAAGGGGAATGATAAAAAAAAAAAAGAAAGAATTCGCAACTGAGCGTCCGCGGTGCACCCATCTTACTAGGCTGCGCGAGTAAGCAGAAACCGTTACTATGCTCTTAGCTAAACCAATGATATTTATACTAACTAGATGTAAAACTTCAAATAAATTTCGTAAGAAATTGTGAAGCAAGTTTTTTAAGTTTTTAAAGCCGGTAGCCTCTTTATTTAAACTGACAATAATTCGTTTGTTTTAATCGATGTTTTTATGATTCTGGCTGGCAAAAAAAAACTTGCTTGGCAAAAAAATATGCTTCACTGCGAAAGCGCGAGTTAAATATCTAGTTAATATACACTTAACCGCAAAATTAACGCACCACATACATTTCGATTTATTTTAATTGTGGTCATATATTTTGACAAACGTGTTAAGAATAGAACACATGAACACAGTTATTTCGATGATAATAATAAAAGCGACTTTGAGGATGGTGAGAAAAGAAAAGAAAAGAAAGAAAAACAAACTAAAACTAGAAATATGGTAAGTAATAAAATTAAGGTAAGTAACAAAATAAACTAAGATGATTATTGTTGTTATGCACACTAATACAGCTTAAAATGTAACATTTTTGACTTATCAATATCTAGTGTTGCCACATCTTGATGTTGTTGCAGCCAGACAGCACCGTGGATTTCTTTTAATTAGAGGTGTAATCGTTTCTTGAAGGATATCTTCACATACGCGGATAAGACTTTGTCGCAACTCGTCTAGGTGGTGGATGTTGACTTCTAACACAGCGTGCCATTATGCCCCAAAGATGCTCTATTGGGTTCATATCTGGACTGCAAGCCGGCCACTCCAAAACTTGAATAGTAGCATTTTGTAAGTATTCAGTAACAACATGCGCCGTATGTGGTCTAGCATTATCTTACATAAGAAGGAATCCATCTCCCATGAACGATGCAAGAGGTACCAAAAAAGGTTTTAAAATGTCAGCTTATGTATCGTTGAGAAGTCAGAACAGACGTGTTGCTCAAATGACAGTTATCATTGAGCAACACATCTGTTCATACTAACTTTATACATACTTTTCTTTTAAAAGTGAGGTTTAGTTACAGCAAAACGTGCTGCTTATGAAAAGCTGCTACAATTTGGAAACTAAAACGGAATAAAGCCTACAAATGACGTCACAATAAACATTATTATCGACTTTGTATTTGATAAATCCGGGAAATACGTAATATTTTTCAAAATAAGTCGGAATTTATAAGTGGTGCGTTAATTTTGCGGTAAAGTGCATATCATTGAGTTTAACAACGGTGCAGTGGTTACGCGCAGTCCTACTGAAATTTTTGGTGTTGGCGTAGCGTCAAGAGCAGAAAAGGTGCTTTTAGCTTGTTTCGAAAAAAAAAAAGAAAATAAAAAAAAGGGAAACTAAACAAATTAAATCCTGTTTTATCTTCTCATACAGTAGCTGATGCCAAAACCAAGACAAGTGACAAGTTTAGAGGAGTTCACACAGTTTTTTTAACGATTTTTCAAGAATGCTTTAAGGTAATAAAAAGTACTGTGCTATTTTATTTTCAATCTTTTCACCTTATTTTGGTGTTTGTGTTTTAAAATTTGAAGCAGTTTAACCCCTATTGTTGTGCCCACTTTACTTTTTCAAGTCTTCAAATACTTAAGAATAGTTTCTGATGAAAAAATCCTTTCAAAAATAAATTTTCATTTTTAGAAGCATCAACTTTATGAAGGAGTAGTCACAAAAGACTTTCATGAGTGCAGTTACAGAGTTTGTTCTGAGTTCCTGGATTATCCAGAATGCAAGTTGCAATACTCTTTAGAGCATCCCACTCAATGAATAAGAAGTGGGAAATTCTTCTTGATTTTATTGGTGAGTGAAACAGAAATAGGATCTTTCTAAGACTTTTACCTATTTCTTTAGTTTGTTCATAGCTTTGTTTCATTTACAGTTATACTGACACAACCCCAATAAAGTAATGCTTAATTAGGTATGCTTTTCACTGGACAATCTATAGCTTCTTTGGAATGATCCCTTTAATTCGATTAAAGATATGCGATAAAATTTTAAAAAAATTACATACTCATTACATTTTGAACTGAACCTTTTGTTTGGCTTTCTCACATTATGTTTTATAGAGTTACTGCTAAAGTTAACTCAGCCTCAGGTAGCAAGTCTGATTATTGAAAATAAGTTATTGAAAGAGAATTTTGAGTGTTGTCCTGGGGCAAGGTTAAGGGTTAAGTTAGGTTAGCAGAGCATATAATATTGAAGCAGTTAAAGTTTCAAGAAAAAGGTAAGTCATGTTTCTTCGATAGTTTACCAGAACCATTTTTTAAAAGTGATAGTTTGAAAAAGTTGACCTTTAGCCAACAAGTAAACATCCTTTTAACTGACTTGGGAATTATATTTTTAAGTTTATTCTCCATCAATCCTGAGCTTCTAATTTGTACGCAAATACATTTGCAGGCTTAATTTAGGTTAGGTAATATGTTAAAAAATGTAATATTTAAAAAAAATACTTTGCTTATTGTTCCAGGTCTCATTAACTTTTACCACGCTCTGCGAGTTTGTGATTGGAAAAATGCAGATACAGTGTGCAAGGTATGTATGCTTTACCTTTGCTAACCTAATGCTGTGTCGGTTTAGTGTCATAAATTTTTTCATTTTCCATTTGTCATTTGATATTTTGTCAGTGGATGTTTTAGGTCACTTTTTAAAATTGTTTTACCTTTTTGTCAGTAAACATTTAAAGTGTTCATTTCTTGCAATAACTAAAGTATCTGAAAAATATTTTCTTGCTACTCAGTTTAAATTCTTAACTTAATTTGCACCATCCCAATTTTTAAACTTTCAAGCTTGTTTTTTTAGACTTTGTGAGGAATTACTACTTGGGAAAGGATCGAGGCTAATGACAAGCAAGTCCTCCTAAACTCTGCTGTTTCTTGGCGACCCTGGTGATGAATTAAAGTACTGTCATTACAACAGTTGAAAAGAACATTTAAATACAGAGGTTCTCAAAATGCTTTTTGACAGAGAAATCTGTCGGACGCTCATATACAGAGTTGATTTTCAGTTGTTCAACTTGGCCTTTGATCACATCTGCTGCCCAGCGTTAAATTTAAAAGCCTTTAAACGTTTTTTATGTTTTGGTTAATTGGGTTATTTTTGAAAGAAGCTTGTTATTTTTGAAAGAAGCTGGGTTATTTTTGAAAAAAAGCCCAAATGTTTTAGAGTGAAATTGATGCAGTACAAGAAAGCCATGTTTTCATCGTTGAAACTTAAAGTTACCCATCGACTTGATCATTCAAATGTCCACAAGTTTTTTCGTTGAGAGGGAGGGAGCCGGGACAAAGTCGTTGCAAAAAGTATCGCTTCTCGGCCTAATGGCTAAGATCAAGTGTAGTATCTGTTCTTATCAGTTTAATATCTGGTACGCCGGCATAGTCCGGCTCATATATTAATCTGATTTTTGGCATTTGGTCAAGGGATCGTAGGTTTACCTCGCCCTGACCGCGGGTTGCCTCGGCGTTGCACTACTGCTGAGCGCGGCCCATACTATAGAGAAGGAAAAAAAAAAAGCAAACAAACGGGACGATGCGGTGTGCAATCGAAAACCCACAATTGAGAAGATTGGGGCACGTCCGAGGCTGCCCACACAACGGGAAAAGCATACTTACCTGACGGGGAAGTAAACCTGATCAACATGGGGCTTCTTCCAGGGTGAGGCTCTTGCATTGCACTTCGCCTGGGCTGACCCCTGCGATTACCGCTAACGTCGGTAACTCGACCGTACAATTTCTGGTAGTGGGGGCCTGCGTTCGCGCTCGCCCCCTCCTCTAACGACTTAAAAAAAAAACCTCTCCTCTCACCCCTAAGAGTCTACTGCATATTTTGAGAGGCGCATACAAAGTCTGCTATAAGTGCAAATAAATTTTATTTATTTCAAAAGTTGTTGTTTTTTTTTTTTTTGTTTTTTTTTTTTTTTGTACAAAATCAATAAAAATCTAAGAATCGCAAAGAGGCAACCAAATAAGCATAGGAGCGACGAGAATCGTTTCAACGTGACAACCAGCAAGCGTGATCGACCGGTTACAATCCCGGAAATCACTCGACGGCGGAACAAAATGTGACAGTCACAACAGTGAAAACGAGTCGCTGTAATAAAAAACAATGACGATAATAATAGTTAAAATAACAAACAGTAGCAATAAGAAAATCGATATCAATAGTGACAACGAAAATAATGACAACGATGAAGATAACAATAACGACAATAACAAAAATTAACGATAGCATCGATAAACTAACGATAATAGTAATACTGACAATAGCAACGACCACAAAAAAATAAGCATTAGCAATAACGATCTAACAGTAACAATAGTAACAACAACAGCAGCAGCAACAGTAACAACAATTGTCAACCATTTATGCATATCGCATATTGGATTCTGGTGCGGTGAAATGCATTCTTTTACTACCGTTCATTATTTTCATGAAAACAGCTCTGATTCCTACGTGTTGATCTTAGAAAGAAACGACAACGACCGAAACATTTTGGCAAGTTGACACGTCAATACGCAACGTTGCCAGAGATACGTAACGACGATTGACGAATCTTACAAATTTTTGCTCTTCAAAGCTAGTTTTGCAGTCTTTTCGTCATTTCGACAAAACTAGGGAACATTGACATCGTGCAACTTTAGACTTGCGAGGGTTTCTTTCATGGCCGCCGAGAGGACGGGGAAGATTCCCGGGTATCCCCGTGTATCTACAAACGATATTTTAAAAATCATTTTTTTAAAAGATTTAAATAGTTTTGACTTTTAAAAGATTTCATTAACTTTCGTTTTTAATTTTTAATGACTAGAGCACACTTCTATTGGTCCTGGGTATGTAATTGATCACAACGAGGGCCCCTTAAGAAAACTTCCCCTGGGCCCTCGTTGACTATGGTGGCTATAGTCCCTTTAACCGTTGCCCTTGTTGTTCAGCATCAAAACTAGCTTTCTGGCTTTTGTGCGAGGAAAAAGAGCGCCATTTTCTTTCCCTCAGAGATGCGGAGACGGAAGAAGCGCCCTCACACACCTTTCGACCAGTCGCTCCCCTTTCAATCGACACCACCCAGGCAGGGCCGTGTTTATGCATATTCTTTTGCAGGGGATGAGTTCTGTGTATCTTAGAGTCAACTGAAAAAGCAGATTTTGTAAAGAAAAGGGAGTCCCCTTTGGCGACTTTTTTTTTTTTTTTTCGTAAACGGTTGCAAAAGCCTACGGCACCAGGAGTTCCCAGGCGGTCACCCATCCAAGTACTACCCTGGCCCGACGATGCTTAACTTCCGTGATCGGACGAGAACGGGTGTATTCACCGTGGTATGGTCGTAGGCAATAGTGTACGGCTTTAATTTAAAATTTAAAGTTTCTAACGCCTTAACAATAATTTTTAACGGATGTGTGGCTATGAAAATAGCCTTTTGTGTTGTTTATACCGCCGTTTACTGGGCTGCTGGCTTTGGAACCTTCTCGTTCTTTTTGGGAAGCAACACAGCTTGAATGTTTGGCAACACACCGCCGCTCGCAATTGTAACACCTGACAACAACTTGTTTAACTCTTCGTCGTTGCGAACAGCTAGCTGTAAGTGACGAGGAATGATCCTGGCTTTTTTGTTATCGCGTGCAGCATTACCAGCTAACTCTAAGATTTCGGCGGAGAGGTATTCCAAAACTGCAGCTAAGTAGACCGGTGCGCCTGAACCGATGCGATTGGCGTAATGCCCTTTGCGCAAAAATCGGTGAACGCGACCAACAGGAAACTGAAGACCCGCTCTAAAAGATCGAGTTTTTGCCTTGGCCTTAGCTTTTCCTCCTTTTCCACGTCCTGACATTTTATTTTCTAACACAAGCAGAGACAGACAGACGGACCAGAGATCTCGTGCGCCTTTTTTTTA
The DNA here is from genome assembly GCF_058129835.1 of Hydra viridissima. Taxonomy (NCBI): domain Eukaryota; kingdom Metazoa; phylum Cnidaria; class Hydrozoa; order Anthoathecata; family Hydridae; genus Hydra; species Hydra viridissima. Next base: position 162,389 of record NW_028324324.1, read on the forward strand.
TTTTAAACAGCAAAAAGTTTGCTATTCTTATCAAAATAGAGTGGTCTCAAAGTCAACCTTTTTTTAACCAATAGTAAAAAAGAAATAAACGATGCTCAAACAACTTAATCTTTTAAGAACCAATAGAAGTGCATATGACGCAAGAGTTTTCAAGTTGGAGGCTACAACTTTATCTTAAATTAAATCCAGTTGCAATGCAATGAAAACAAACGAAAAGAATTTTTACTGTTAGGCCCGTCGAAATGTCAGACGCACAAAAAACCGGAGGAAAACAAGCGCCAAAGGTGGCGAAAAAAGGCGAGAAGCGCGCCGGTAAGAAAGGTGGTAAAATCGCTGGAACTGGTGACAAGAAGCGCAAGAGAAAGAGACGAGAGTCTTATGCCATTTACATTTACAACGTCCTGAAGCAAGTTCACCCTGATGTCGGTGTTTCTTCTAAAGCAATGAGCATCATGAATTCTTTCGTGAACGACATTTTCGAAAGAATTGCTTCTGAAGCTTCGCGGCTCGCCCTTCAAAATAAGAAATCTACGATCTCTTCGCGTGAAATTCAAACCGCCGTGCGCCTTTTACTTCCCGGTGAACTTGCTAAACACGCAGTGAGCGAAGGCACCAAGGCTGTTACCAAGTACACCAGCAGTAAGTAGATCAAAATCCGCTCAAACGGCTATTTTTATAGCCACGCATCTTTTAAAAACATTAGACGCATTAACGAAATAGGTTCAAATGAAAATATCTGTTGCAATCGCTATATTTAATTGTGCAAACAATGCCAAGTGCAGAATAGCTAAACTAGCTGCTAAAATAAAACACTTAAACTGCTGCATCCGTCCTAGGCTATGAACAACTTAAAACCTTTTTTTTTCTTCTTCAAAATTGCTCTCAAACTCCCCTTTTCTAGAATATACATCGACCTAAAAAGCACGGAGCAGTTACCGGTGAGGTTACTGTGACTTTCAAACTCAATTAGTGTAATTGTTACTACCTGACAAAGTCCTAAATGCCGCGCAACGTTTTAAAGAAATGTGTACCTATGAAAATAGCCGTTTGATGAAGGATTGAGCAGTACAGGTTATTTCTTGTCCACTTTTGCGGTGGCACTCTTTGCAGCGACTTTCTTCTTAGGTGCTGTTTCAGCTTTCTTTACCGCGGGTTTTTTAGCAACCGGTAGCTTGGCGCTCCTTTTTAACTGGAGCGCATGAAATAGCACCAGCGCGACTAATCTTAGTGAGAGCAGTTCTACTTTTGAAAGTGTATGAGCAACGCTGGCTTCTAAAAATCCATTAGTCGATTGTCGCTATACCTATGCTGCCACGCAAACTCAATAGTGGTGGGGATCACAAACACGCAAGATAGTACGACTGCAAGAATATTTAATGCGTTGGCAAAGTGTTCAAAGTATTCAAATGTTGTCAGCAAAATTGTTACATCAACGGGTAAAGAAAACTGACGTTCTGTAAAGCTATCAAAATGTATCAAGGTGTAGAAAAAGTCTAATTAAAACAGTTAATAGTACCGCTGTCATTTTGTAGATGATTTTTTATGGATTATGTTAGTTATGGAAAAATAATTGGTGCATGAAAGGGTCAATGGGATAGTTACGAAACTACAAATGTTGTTAATGTTTGTAAGAAAATAAGACCGAGGAAGTAGACACAGTGTAATATCGTCAGTACAAATCATAATCTGATCACAATCGGAAAAAAAAAGAAGAAGAAGAATACAGTTTTGTTTGTAAATTTTTTTTTAATGACTCATAAAAAGGCTTGGGTACTAGTGATAACCCACAAGCTCTAAAATATCTAAAAAGATGCACTGTCTTCCGACCAGAGTTTCGGCACGGAAAAAACACATACTACAATTTAGTCACTGTGTATTAAGGTATGCATCAAATACTTGCCAATCGCATTTCGTTCATTTCGGGGTTTCGGGAAGGGGAATGATAAAAAAAAAAAAGAAAGAATTCGCAACTGAGCGTCCGCGGTGCACCCATCTTACTAGGCTGCGCGAGTAAGCAGAAACCGTTACTATGCTCTTAGCTAAACCAATGATATTTATACTAACTAGATGTAAAACTTCAAATAAATTTCGTAAGAAATTGTGAAGCAAGTTTTTTAAGTTTTTAAAGCCGGTAGCCTCTTTATTTAAACTGACAATAATTCGTTTGTTTTAATCGATGTTTTTATGATTCTGGCTGGCAAAAAAAAACTTGCTTGGCAAAAAAATATGCTTCACTGCGAAAGCGCGAGTTAAATATCTAGTTAATATACACTTAACCGCAAAATTAACGCACCACATACATTTCGATTTATTTTAATTGTGGTCATATATTTTGACAAACGTGTTAAGAATAGAACACATGAACACAGTTATTTCGATGATAATAATAAAAGCGACTTTGAGGATGGTGAGAAAAGAAAAGAAAAGAAAGAAAAACAAACTAAAACTAGAAATATGGTAAGTAATAAAATTAAGGTAAGTAACAAAATAAACTAAGATGATTATTGTTGTTATGCACACTAATACAGCTTAAAATGTAACATTTTTGACTTATCAATATCTAGTGTTGCCACATCTTGATGTTGTTGCAGCCAGACAGCACCGTGGATTTCTTTTAATTAGAGGTGTAATCGTTTCTTGAAGGATATCTTCACATACGCGGATAAGACTTTGTCGCAACTCGTCTAGGTGGTGGATGTTGACTTCTAACACAGCGTGCCATTATGCCCCAAAGATGCTCTATTGGGTTCATATCTGGACTGCAAGCCGGCCACTCCAAAACTTGAATAGTAGCATTTTGTAAGTATTCAGTAACAACATGCGCCGTATGTGGTCTAGCATTATCTTACATAAGAAGGAATCCATCTCCCATGAACGATGCAAGAGGTACCAAAAAAGGTTTTAAAATGTCAGCTTATGTATCGTTGAGAAGTCAGAACAGACGTGTTGCTCAAATGACAGTTATCATTGAGCAACACATCTGTTCATACTAACTTTATACATACTTTTCTTTTAAAAGTGAGGTTTAGTTACAGCAAAACGTGCTGCTTATGAAAAGCTGCTACAATTTGGAAACTAAAACGGAATAAAGCCTACAAATGACGTCACAATAAACATTATTATCGACTTTGTATTTGATAAATCCGGGAAATACGTAATATTTTTCAAAATAAGTCGGAATTTATAAGTGGTGCGTTAATTTTGCGGTAAAGTGCATATCATTGAGTTTAACAACGGTGCAGTGGTTACGCGCAGTCCTACTGAAATTTTTGGTGTTGGCGTAGCGTCAAGAGCAGAAAAGGTGCTTTTAGCTTGTTTCGAAAAAAAAAAAGAAAATAAAAAAAAGGGAAACTAAACAAATTAAATCCTGTTTTATCTTCTCATACAGTAGCTGATGCCAAAACCAAGACAAGTGACAAGTTTAGAGGAGTTCACACAGTTTTTTTAACGATTTTTCAAGAATGCTTTAAGGTAATAAAAAGTACTGTGCTATTTTATTTTCAATCTTTTCACCTTATTTTGGTGTTTGTGTTTTAAAATTTGAAGCAGTTTAACCCCTATTGTTGTGCCCACTTTACTTTTTCAAGTCTTCAAATACTTAAGAATAGTTTCTGATGAAAAAATCCTTTCAAAAATAAATTTTCATTTTTAGAAGCATCAACTTTATGAAGGAGTAGTCACAAAAGACTTTCATGAGTGCAGTTACAGAGTTTGTTCTGAGTTCCTGGATTATCCAGAATGCAAGTTGCAATACTCTTTAGAGCATCCCACTCAATGAATAAGAAGTGGGAAATTCTTCTTGATTTTATTGGTGAGTGAAACAGAAATAGGATCTTTCTAAGACTTTTACCTATTTCTTTAGTTTGTTCATAGCTTTGTTTCATTTACAGTTATACTGACACAACCCCAATAAAGTAATGCTTAATTAGGTATGCTTTTCACTGGACAATCTATAGCTTCTTTGGAATGATCCCTTTAATTCGATTAAAGATATGCGATAAAATTTTAAAAAAATTACATACTCATTACATTTTGAACTGAACCTTTTGTTTGGCTTTCTCACATTATGTTTTATAGAGTTACTGCTAAAGTTAACTCAGCCTCAGGTAGCAAGTCTGATTATTGAAAATAAGTTATTGAAAGAGAATTTTGAGTGTTGTCCTGGGGCAAGGTTAAGGGTTAAGTTAGGTTAGCAGAGCATATAATATTGAAGCAGTTAAAGTTTCAAGAAAAAGGTAAGTCATGTTTCTTCGATAGTTTACCAGAACCATTTTTTAAAAGTGATAGTTTGAAAAAGTTGACCTTTAGCCAACAAGTAAACATCCTTTTAACTGACTTGGGAATTATATTTTTAAGTTTATTCTCCATCAATCCTGAGCTTCTAATTTGTACGCAAATACATTTGCAGGCTTAATTTAGGTTAGGTAATATGTTAAAAAATGTAATATTTAAAAAAAATACTTTGCTTATTGTTCCAGGTCTCATTAACTTTTACCACGCTCTGCGAGTTTGTGATTGGAAAAATGCAGATACAGTGTGCAAGGTATGTATGCTTTACCTTTGCTAACCTAATGCTGTGTCGGTTTAGTGTCATAAATTTTTTCATTTTCCATTTGTCATTTGATATTTTGTCAGTGGATGTTTTAGGTCACTTTTTAAAATTGTTTTACCTTTTTGTCAGTAAACATTTAAAGTGTTCATTTCTTGCAATAACTAAAGTATCTGAAAAATATTTTCTTGCTACTCAGTTTAAATTCTTAACTTAATTTGCACCATCCCAATTTTTAAACTTTCAAGCTTGTTTTTTTAGACTTTGTGAGGAATTACTACTTGGGAAAGGATCGAGGCTAATGACAAGCAAGTCCTCCTAAACTCTGCTGTTTCTTGGCGACCCTGGTGATGAATTAAAGTACTGTCATTACAACAGTTGAAAAGAACATTTAAATACAGAGGTTCTCAAAATGCTTTTTGACAGAGAAATCTGTCGGACGCTCATATACAGAGTTGATTTTCAGTTGTTCAACTTGGCCTTTGATCACATCTGCTGCCCAGCGTTAAATTTAAAAGCCTTTAAACGTTTTTTATGTTTTGGTTAATTGGGTTATTTTTGAAAGAAGCTTGTTATTTTTGAAAGAAGCTGGGTTATTTTTGAAAAAAAGCCCAAATGTTTTAGAGTGAAATTGATGCAGTACAAGAAAGCCATGTTTTCATCGTTGAAACTTAAAGTTACCCATCGACTTGATCATTCAAATGTCCACAAGTTTTTTCGTTGAGAGGGAGGGAGCCGGGACAAAGTCGTTGCAAAAAGTATCGCTTCTCGGCCTAATGGCTAAGATCAAGTGTAGTATCTGTTCTTATCAGTTTAATATCTGGTACGCCGGCATAGTCCGGCTCATATATTAATCTGATTTTTGGCATTTGGTCAAGGGATCGTAGGTTTACCTCGCCCTGACCGCGGGTTGCCTCGGCGTTGCACTACTGCTGAGCGCGGCCCATACTATAGAGAAGGAAAAAAAAAAAGCAAACAAACGGGACGATGCGGTGTGCAATCGAAAACCCACAATTGAGAAGATTGGGGCACGTCCGAGGCTGCCCACACAACGGGAAAAGCATACTTACCTGACGGGGAAGTAAACCTGATCAACATGGGGCTTCTTCCAGGGTGAGGCTCTTGCATTGCACTTCGCCTGGGCTGACCCCTGCGATTACCGCTAACGTCGGTAACTCGACCGTACAATTTCTGGTAGTGGGGGCCTGCGTTCGCGCTCGCCCCCTCCTCTAACGACTTAAAAAAAAAACCTCTCCTCTCACCCCTAAGAGTCTACTGCATATTTTGAGAGGCGCATACAAAGTCTGCTATAAGTGCAAATAAATTTTATTTATTTCAAAAGTTGTTGTTTTTTTTTTTTTTGTTTTTTTTTTTTTTTTGTACAAAATCAATAAAAATCTAAGAATCGCAAAGAGGCAACCAAATAAGCATAGGAGCGACGAGAATCGTTTCAACGTGACAACCAGCAAGCGTGATCGACCGGTTACAATCCCGGAAATCACTCGACGGCGGAACAAAATGTGACAGTCACAACAGTGAAAACGAGTCGCTGTAATAAAAAACAATGACGATAATAATAGTTAAAATAACAAACAGTAGCAATAAGAAAATCGATATCAATAGTGACAACGAAAATAATGACAACGATGAAGATAACAATAACGACAATAACAAAAATTAACGATAGCATCGATAAACTAACGATAATAGTAATACTGACAATAGCAACGACCACAAAAAAATAAGCATTAGCAATAACGATCTAACAGTAACAATAGTAACAACAACAGCAGCAGCAACAGTAACAACAATTGTCAACCATTTATGCATATCGCATATTGGATTCTGGTGCGGTGAAATGCATTCTTTTACTACCGTTCATTATTTTCATGAAAACAGCTCTGATTCCTACGTGTTGATCTTAGAAAGAAACGACAACGACCGAAACATTTTGGCAAGTTGACACGTCAATACGCAACGTTGCCAGAGATACGTAACGACGATTGACGAATCTTACAAATTTTTGCTCTTCAAAGCTAGTTTTGCAGTCTTTTCGTCATTTCGACAAAACTAGGGAACATTGACATCGTGCAACTTTAGACTTGCGAGGGTTTCTTTCATGGCCGCCGAGAGGACGGGGAAGATTCCCGGGTATCCCCGTGTATCTACAAACGATATTTTAAAAATCATTTTTTTAAAAGATTTAAATAGTTTTGACTTTTAAAAGATTTCATTAACTTTCGTTTTTAATTTTTAATGACTAGAGCACACTTCTATTGGTCCTGGGTATGTAATTGATCACAACGAGGGCCCCTTAAGAAAACTTCCCCTGGGCCCTCGTTGACTATGGTGGCTATAGTCCCTTTAACCGTTGCCCTTGTTGTTCAGCATCAAAACTAGCTTTCTGGCTTTTGTGCGAGGAAAAAGAGCGCCATTTTCTTTCCCTCAGAGATGCGGAGACGGAAGAAGCGCCCTCACACACCTTTCGACCAGTCGCTCCCCTTTCAATCGACACCACCCAGGCAGGGCCGTGTTTATGCATATTCTTTTGCAGGGGATGAGTTCTGTGTATCTTAGAGTCAACTGAAAAAGCAGATTTTGTAAAGAAAAGGGAGTCCCCTTTGGCGACTTTTTTTTTTTTTTTTCGTAAACGGTTGCAAAAGCCTACGGCACCAGGAGTTCCCAGGCGGTCACCCATCCAAGTACTACCCTGGCCCGACGATGCTTAACTTCCGTGATCGGACGAGAACGGGTGTATTCACCGTGGTATGGTCGTAGGCAATAGTGTACGGCTTTAATTTAAAATTTAAAGTTTCTAACGCCTTAACAATAATTTTTAACGGATGTGTGGCTATGAAAATAGCCTTTTGTGTTGTTTATACCGCCGTTTACTGGGCTGCTGGCTTTGGAACCTTCTCGTTCTTTTTGGGAAGCAACACAGCTTGAATGTTTGGCAACACACCGCCGCTCGCAATTGTAACACCTGACAACAACTTGTTTAACTCTTCGTCGTTGCGAACAGCTAGCTGTAAGTGACGAGGAATGATCCTGGCTTTTTTGTTATCGCGTGCAGCATTACCAGCTAACTCTAAGATTTCGGCGGAGAGGTATTCCAAAACTGCAGCTAAGTAGACCGGTGCGCCTGAACCGATGCGATTGGCGTAATGCCCTTTGCGCAAAAATCGGTGAACGCGACCAACAGGAAACTGAAGACCCGCTCTAAAAGATCGTTTTTGCCTTGGCCTTAGCTTTTCCTCCTTTTCCACGTCCTGACATTTTATTTTCTAACACAAGCAGAGACAGACAGACGGACCAGAGATCTCGTGCGCCTTTTTTTTATTTTAAACAGCAAAAAGTTTGCTATTCTTATCAAAATAGAGTGGTCTCAAAGTCAACCTTTTTTTAACCAATAGTAAAAAAGAAATAAACGATGCTCAAACAACTTAATCTTTTAAGAACCAATAGAAGTGCATATGACGCAAGAGTTTTCAAGTTGGAGGCTACAACTTTATCTTAAATTAAATCCAGTTGCAATGCAATGAAAACAAACGAAAAGAATTTTTACTGTTAGGCCCGTCGAAATGTCAGACGCACAAAAAACCGGAGGAAAACAAGCGCCAAAGGTGGCGAAAAAAGGCGAGAAGCGCGCCGGTAAGAAAGGTGGTAAAATCGCTGGAACTGGTGACAAGAAGCGCAAGAGAAAGAGACGAGAGTCTTATGCCATTTACATTTACAACGTCCTGAAGCAAGTTCACCCTGATGTCGGTGTTTCTTCTAAAGCAATGAGCATCATGAATTCTTTCGTGAACGACATTTTCGAAAGAATTGCTTCTGAAGCTTCGCGGCTCGCCCTTCAAAATAAGAAATCTACGATCTCTTCGCGTGAAATTCAAACCGCCGTGCGCCTTTTACTTCCCGGTGAACTTGCTAAACACGCAGTGAGCGAAGGCACCAAGGCTGTTACCAAGTACACCAGCAGTAAGTAGATCAAAATCCGCTCAAACGGCTATTTTTATAGCCACGCATCTTTTAAAAACATTAGACGCATTAACGAAATAGGTTCAAATGAAAATATCTGTTGCAATCGCTATATTTAATTGTGCAAACAATGCCAAGTGCAGAATAGCTAAACTAGCTGCTAAAATAAAACACTTAAACTGCTGCATCCGTCCTAGGCTATGAACAACTTAAAACCTTTTTTTTTCTTCTTCAAAATTGCTCTCAAACTCCCCTTTTCTAGAATATACATCGACCTAAAAAGCACGGAGCAGTTACCGGTGAGGTTACTGTGACTTTCAAACTCAATTAGTGTAATTGTTACTACCTGACAAAGTCCTAAATGCCGCGCAACGTTTTAAAGAAATGTGTACCTATGAAAATAGCCGTTTGATGAAGGATTGAGCAGTACAGGTTATTTCTTGTCCACTTTTGCGGTGGCACTCTTTGCAGCGACTTTCTTCTTAGGTGCTGTTTCAGCTTTCTTTACCGCGGGTTTTTTAGCAACCGGTAGCTTGGCGCTCCTTTTTAACTGGAGCGCATGAAATAGCACCAGCGCGACTAATCTTAGTGAGAGCAGTTCTACTTTTGAAAGTGTATGAGCAACGCTGGCTTCTAAAAATCCATTAGTCGATTGTCGCTATACCTATGCTGCCACGCAAACTCAATAGTGGTGGGGATCACAAACACGCAAGATAGTACGACTGCAAGAATATTTAATGCGTTGGCAAAGTGTTCAAAGTATTCAAATGTTGTCAGCAAAATTGTTACATCAACGGGTAAAGAAAACTGACGTTCTGTAAAGCTATCAAAATGTATCAAGGTGTAGAAAAAGTCTAATTAAAACAGTTAATAGTACCGCTGTCATTTTGTAGATGATTTTTTATGGATTATGTTAGTTATGGAAAAATAATTGGTGCATGAAAGGGTCAATGGGATAGTTACGAAACTACAAATGTTGTTAATGTTTGTAAGAAAATAAGACCGAGGAAGTAGACACAGTGTAATATCGTCAGTACAAATCATAATCTGATCACAATCGGAAAAAAAAAGAAGAAGAAGAATACAGTTTTGTTTGTAAATTTTTTTTTAATGACTCATAAAAAGGCTTGGGTACTAGTGATAACCCACAAGCTCTAAAATATCTAAAAAGATGCACTGTCTTCCGACCAGAGTTTCGGCACGGAAAAAACCATACTACAATTTAGTCACTGTGTATTAAGGTATGCATCAAATACTTGCCAATCGCATTTCGTTCATTTCGGGGTTTCGGGAAGGGGAATGATAAAAAAAAAAAAGAAAGAATTCGCAACTGAGCGTCCGCGGTGCACCCATCTTACTAGGCTGCGCGAGTAAGCAGAAACCGTTACTATGCTCTTAGCTAAACCAATGATATTTATACTAACTAGATGTAAAACTTCAAATAAATTTCGTAAGAAATTGTGAAGCAAGTTTTTTAAGTTTTTAAAGCCGGTAGCCTCTTTATTTAAACTGACAATAATTCGTTTGTTTTAATCGATGTTTTTATGATTCTGGCTGGCAAAAAAAAACTTGCTTGGCAAAAAAATATGCTTCACTGCGAAAGCGCGAGTTAAATATCTAGTTAATATACACTTAACCGCAAAATTAACGCACCACATACATTTCGATTTATTTTAATTGTGGTCATATATTTTGACAAACGTGTTAAGAATAGAACACATGAACACAGTTATTTCGATGATAATAATAAAAGCGACTTTGAGGATGGTGAGAAAAGAAAAGAAAAGAAAGAAAAACAAACTAAAACTAGAAATATGGTAAGTAATAAAATTAAGGTAAGTAACAAAATAAACTAAGATGATTATTGTTGTTATGCACACTAATACAGCTTAAAATGTAACATTTTTGACTTATCAATATCTAGTGTTGCCACATCTTGATGTTGTTGCAGCCAGACAGCACCGTGGATTTCTTTTAATTAGAGGTGTAATCGTTTCTTGAAGGATATCTTCACATACGCGGATAAGACTTTGTCGCAACTCGTCTAGGTGGTGGATGTTGACTTCTAACACAGCGTGCCATTATGCCCCAAAGATGCTCTATTGGGTTCATATCTGGACTGCAAGCCGGCCACTCCAAAACTTGAATAGTAGCATTTTGTAAGTATTCAGTAACAACATGCGCCGTATGTGGTCTAGCATTATCTTACATAAGAAGGAATCCATCTCCCATGAACGATGCAAGAGGTACCAAAAAAGGTTTTAAAATGTCAGCTTATGTATCGTTGAGAAGTCAGAACAGACGTGTTGCTCAAATGACAGTTATCATTGAGCAACACATCTGTTCATACTAACTTTATACATACTTTTCTTTTAAAAGTGAGGTTTAGTTACAGCAAAACGTGCTGCTTATGAAAAGCTGCTACAATTTGGAAACTAAAACGGAATAAAGCCTACAAATGACGTCACAATAAACATTATTATCGACTTTGTATTTGATAAATCCGGGAAATACGTAATATTTTTCAAAATAAGTCGGAATTTATAAGTGGTGCGTTAATTTTGCGGTAAAGTGCATATCATTGAGTTTAACAACGGTGCAGTGGTTACGCGCAGTCCTACTGAAATTTTTGGTGTTGGCGTAGCGTCAAGAGCAGAAAAGGTGCTTTTAGCTTGTTTCGAAAAAAAAAAAGAAAATAAAAAAAAGGGAAACTAAACAAATTAAATCCTGTTTTATCTTCTCATACAGTAGCTGATGCCAAAACCAAGACAAGTGACAAGTTTAGAGGAGTTCACACAGTTTTTTTAACGATTTTTCAAGAATGCTTTAAGGTAATAAAAAGTACTGTGCTATTTTATTTTCAATCTTTTCACCTTATTTTGGTGTTTGTGTTTTAAAATTTGAAGCAGTTTAACCCCTATTGTTGTGCCCACTTTACTTTTTCAAGTCTTCAAATACTTAAGAATAGTTTCTGATGAAAAAATCCTTTCAAAAATAAATTTTCATTTTTAGAAGCATCAACTTTATGAAGGAGTAGTCACAAAAGACTTTCATGAGTGCAGTTACAGAGTTTGTTCTGAGTTCCTGGATTATCCAGAATGCAAGTTGCAATACTCTTTAGAGCATCCCACTCAATGAATAAGAAGTGGGAAATTCTTCTTGATTTTATTGGTGAGTGAAACAGAAATAGGATCTTTCTAAGACTTTTACCTATTTCTTTAGTTTGTTCATAGCTTTGTTTCATTTACAGTTATACTGACACAACCCCAATAAAGTAATGCTTAATTAGGTATGCTTTTCACTGGACAATCTATAGCTTCTTTGGAATGATCCCTTTAATTCGATTAAAGATATGCGATAAAATTTTAAAAAAATTACATACTCATTACATTTTGAACTGAACCTTTTGTTTGGCTTTCTCACATTATGTTTTATAGAGTTACTGCTAAAGTTAACTCAGCCTCAGGTAGCAAGTCTGATTATTGAAAATAAGTTATTGAAAGAGAATTTTGAGTGTTGTCCTGGGGCAAGGTTAAGGGTTAAGTTAGGTTAGCAGAGCATATAATATTGAAGCAGTTAAAGTTTCAAGAAAAAGGTAAGTCATGTTTCTTCGATAGTTTACCAGAACCATTTTTTAAAAGTGATAGTTTGAAAAAGTTGACCTTTAGCCAACAAGTAAACATCCTTTTAACTGACTTGGGAATTATATTTTTAAGTTTATTCTCCATCAATCCTGAGCTTCTAATTTGTACGCAAATACATTTGCAGGCTTAATTTAGGTTAGGTAATATGTTAAAAAATGTAATATTTAAAAAAAATACTTTGCTTATTGTTCCAGGTCTCATTAACTTTTACCACGCTCTGCGAGTTTGTGATTGGAAAAATGCAGATACAGTGTGCAAGGTATGTATGCTTTACCTTTGCTAACCTAATGCTGTGTCGGTTTAGTGTCATAAATTTTTTCATTTTCCATTTGTCATTTGATATTTTGTCAGTGGATGTTTTAGGTCACTTTTTAAAATTGTTTTACCTTTTTGTCAGTAAACATTTAAAGTGTTCATTTCTTGCAATAACTAAAGTATCTGAAAAATATTTTCTTGCTACTCAGTTTAAATTCTTAACTTAATTTGCACCATCCCAATTTTTAAACTTTCAAGCTTGTTTTTTTAGACTTTGTGAGGAATTACTACTTGGGAAAGGATCGAGGCTAATGACAAGCAAGTCCTCCTAAACTCTGCTGTTTCTTGGCGACCCTGGTGATGAATTAAAGTACTGTCATTACAACAGTTGAAAAGAACATTTAAATACAGAGGTTCTCAAAATGCTTTTTGACAGAGAAATCTGTCGGACGCTCATATACAGAGTTGATTTTCAGTTGTTCAACTTGGCCTTTGATCACATCTGCTGCCCAGCGTTAAATTTAAAAGCCTTTAAACGTTTTTTATGTTTTGGTTAATTGGGTTATTTTTGAAAGAAGCTTGTTATTTTTGAAAGAAGCTGGGTTATTTTTGAAAAAAAGCCCAAATGTTTTAGAGTGAAATTGATGCAGTACAAGAAAGCCATGTTTTCATCGTTGAAACTTAAAGTTACCCATCGACTTGATCATTCAAATGTCCACAAGTTTTTTCGTTGAGAGGGAGGGAGCCGGGACAAAGTCGTTGCAAAAAGTATCGCTTCTCGGCCTAATGGCTAAGATCAAGTGTAGTATCTGTTCTTATCAGTTTAATATCTGGTACGCCGGCATAGTCCGGCTCATATATTAATCTGATTTTTGGCATTTGGTCAAGGGATCGTAGGTTTACCTCGCCCTGACCGCGGGTTGCCTCGGCGTTGCACTACTGCTGAGCGCGGCCCATACTATAGAGAAGGAAAAAAAAAAAGCAAACAAACGGGACGATGCGGTGTGCAATCGAAAACCCACAATTGAGAAGATTGGGGCACGTCCGAGGCTGCCCACACAACGGGAAAAGCATACTTACCTGACGGGGAAGTAAACCTGATCAACATGGGGCTTCTTCCAGGGTGAGGCTCTTGCATTGCACTTCGCCTGGGCTGACCCCTGCGATTACCGCTAACGTCGGTAACTCGACCGTACAATTTCTGGTAGTGGGGGCCTGCGTTCGCGCTCGCCCCCTCCTCTAACGACTTAAAAAAAAAACCTCTCCTCTCACCCCTAAGAGTCTACTGCATATTTTGAGAGGCGCATACAAAGTCTGCTATAAGTGCAAATAAATTTTATTTATTTCAAAAGTTGTTGTTTTTTTTTTTTTTGTTTTTTTTTTTTTTTGTACAAAATCAATAAAAATCTAAGAATCGCAAAGAGGCAACCAAATAAGCATAGGAGCGACGAGAATCGTTTCAACGTGACAACCAGCAAGCGTGATCGACCGGTTACAATCCCGGAAATCACTCGACGGCGGAACAAAATGTGACAGTCACAACAGTGAAAACGAGTCGCTGTAATAAAAAACAATGACGATAATAATAGTTAAAATAACAAACAGTAGCAATAAGAAAATCGATATCAATAGTGACAACGAAAATAATGACAACGATGAAGATAACAATAACGACAATAACAAAAATTAACGATAGCATCGATAAACTAACGATAATAGTAATACTGACAATAGCAACGACCACAAAAAAATAAGCATTAGCAATAACGATCTAACAGTAACAATAGTAACAACAACAGCAGCAGCAGCAACAGTAACAACAATTGTCAACCATTTATGCATATCGCATATTGGATTCTGGTGCGGTGAAATGCATTCTTTTACTACCGTTCATTATTTTCATGAAAACAGCTCTGATTCCTACGTGTTGATCTTAGAAAGAAACGACAACGACCGAAACATTTTGGCAAGTTGACACGTCAATACGCAACGTTGCCAGAGATACGTAACGACGATTGACGAATCTTACAAATTTTTGCTCTTCAAAGCTAGTTTTGCAGTCTTTTCGTCATTTCGACAAAACTAGGGAACATTGACATCGTGCAACTTTAGACTTGCGAGGGTTTCTTTCATGGCCGCCGAGAGGACGGGGAAGATTCCCGGGTATCCCCGTGTATCTACAAACGATATTTTAAAAATCATTTTTTTAAAAGATTTAAATAGTTTTGACTTTTAAAAGATTTCATTAACTTTCGTTTTTAATTTTTAATGACTAGAGCACACTTCTATTGGTCCTGGGTATGTAATTGATCACAACGAGGGCCCCTTAAGAAAACTTCCCCTGGGCCCTCGTTGACTATGGTGGCTATAGTCCCTTTAACCGTTGCCCTTGTTGTTCAGCATCAAAACTAGCTTTCTGGCTTTTGTGCGAGGAAAAAGAGCGCCATTTTCTTTCCCTCAGAGATGCGGAGACGGAAGAAGCGCCCTCACACACCTTTCGACCAGTCGCTCCCCTTTCAATCGACACCACCCAGGCAGGGCCGTGTTTATGCATATTCTTTTGCAGGGGATGAGTTCTGTGTATCTTAGAGTCAACTGAAAAAGCAGATTTTGTAAAGAAAAGGGAGTCCCCTTTGGCGACTTTTTTTTTTTTTTTTCGTAAACGGTTGCAAAAGCCTACGGCACCAGGAGTTCCCAGGCGGTCACCCATCCAAGTACTACCCTGGCCCGACGATGCTTAACTTCCGTGATCGGACGAGAACGGGTGTATTCACCGTGGTATGGTCGTAGGCAATAGTGTACGGCTTTAATTTAAAATTTAAAGTTTCTAACGCCTTAACAATAATTTTTAACGGATGTGTGGCTATGAAAATAGCCTTTTGTGTTGTTTATACCGCCGTTTACTGGGCTGCTGGCTTTGGAACCTTCTCGTTCTTTTTGGGAAGCAACACAGCTTGAATGTTTGGCAACACACCGCCGCTCGCAATTGTAACACCTGACAACAACTTGTTTAACTCTTCGTCGTTGCGAACAGCTAGCTGTAAGTGACGAGGAATGATCCTGGCTTTTTTGTTATCGCGTGCAGCATTACCAGCTAACTCTAAGATTTCGGCGGAGAGGTATTCCAAAACTGCAGCTAAGTAGACCGGTGCGCCTGAACCGATGCGATTGGCGTAATGCCCTTTGCGCAAAAATCGGTGAACGCGACCAACAGGAAACTGAAGACCCGCTCTAAAAGATCGAGTTTTTGCCTTGGCCTTAGCTTTTCCTCCTTTTCCACGTCCTGACATTTTATTTTCTAACACAAGCAGAGACAGACAGACGGACCAGAGATCTCGTGCGCCTTTTTTTTATTTTAAACAGCAAAAAGTTTGCTATTCTTATCAAAATAGAGTGGTCTCAAAGTCAACCTTTTTTTAACCAATAGTAAAAAAGAAATAAACGATGCTCAAACAACTTAATCTTTTAAGAACCAATAGAAGTGCATATGACGCAAGAGTTTTCAAGTTGGAGGCTACAACTTTATCTTAAATTAAATCCAGTTGCAATGCAATGAAAACAAACGAAAAGAATTTTTACTGTTAGGCCCGTCGAAATGTCAGACGCACAAAAAACCGGAGGAAAACAAGCGCCAAAGGTGGCGAAAAAAGGCGAGAAGCGCGCCGGTAAGAAAGGTGGTAAAATCGCTGGAACTGGTGACAAGAAGCGCAAGAGAAAGAGACGAGAGTCTTATGCCATTTACATTTACAACGTCCTGAAGCAAGTTCACCCTGATGTCGGTGTTTCTTCTAAAGCAATGAGCATCATGAATTCTTTCGTGAACGACATTTTCGAAAGAATTGCTTCTGAAGCTTCGCGGCTCGCCCTTCAAAATAAGAAATCTACGATCTCTTCGCGTGAAATTCAAACCGCCGTGCGCCTTTTACTTCCCGGTGAACTTGCTAAACACGCAGTGAGCGAAGGCACCAAGGCTGTTACCAAGTACACCAGCAGTAAGTAGATCAAAATCCGCTCAAACGGCTATTTTTATAGCCACGCATCTTTTAAAAACATTAGACGCATTAACGAAATAGGTTCAAATGAAAATATCTGTTGCAATCGCTATATTTAATTGTGCAAACAATGCCAAGTGCAGAATAGCTAAACTAGCTGCTAAAATAAAACACTTAAACTGCTGCATCCGTCCTAGGCTATGAACAACTTAAAACCTTTTTTTTTCTTCTTCAAAATTGCTCTCAAACTCCCCTTTTCTAGAATATACATCGACCTAAAAAGCACGGAGCAGTTACCGGTGAGGTTACTGTGACTTTCAAACTCAATTAGTGTAATTGTTACTACCTGACAAAGTCCTAAATGCCGCGCAACGTTTTAAAGAAATGTGTACCTATGAAAATAGCCGTTTGATGAAGGATTGAGCAGTACAGGTTATTTCTTGTCCACTTTTGCGGTGGCACTCTTTGCAGCGACTTTCTTCTTAGGTGCTGTTTCAGCTTTCTTTACCGCGGGTTTTTTAGCAACCGGTAGCTTGGCGCTCCTTTTTAACTGGAGCGCATGAAATAGCACCAGCGCGACTAATCTTAGTGAGAGCAGTTCTACTTTTGAAAGTGTATGAGCAACGCTGGCTTCTAAAAATCCATTAGTCGATTGTCGCTATACCTATGCTGCCACGCAAACTCAATAGTGGTGGGGATCACAAACACGCAAGATAGTACGACTGCAAGAATATTTAATGCGTTGGCAAAGTGTTCAAAGTATTCAAATGTTGTCAGCAAAATTGTTACATCAACGGGTAAAGAAAACTGACGTTCTGTAAAGCTATCAAAATGTATCAAGGTGTAGAAAAAGTCTAATTAAAACAGTTAATAGTACCGCTGTCATTTTGTAGATGATTTTTTATGGATTATGTTAGTTATGGAAAAATAATTGGTGCATGAAAGGGTCAATGGGATAGTTACGAAACTACAAATGTTGTTAATGTTTGTAAGAAAATAAGACCGAGGAAGTAGACACAGTGTAATATCGTCAGTACAAATCATAATCTGATCACAATCGGAAAAAAAAAGAAGAAGAAGAATACAGTTTTGTTTGTAAATTTTTTTTTAATGACTCATAAAAAGGCTTGGGTACTAGTGATAACCCACAAGCTCTAAAATATCTAAAAAGATGCACTGTCTTCCGACCAGAGTTTCGGCACGGAAAAAACACATACTACAATTTAGTCACTGTGTATTAAGGTATGCATCAAATACTTGCCAATCGCATTTCGTTCATTTCGGGGTTTCGGGAAGGGGAATGATAAAAAAAAAAAAGAAAGAATTCGCAACTGAGCGTCCGCGGTGCACCCATCTTACTAGGCTGCGCGAGTAAGCAGAAACCGTTACTATGCTCTTAGCTAAACCAATGATATTTATACTAACTAGATGTAAAACTTCAAATAAATTTCGTAAGAAATTGTGAAGCAAGTTTTTTAAGTTTTTAAAGCCGGTAGCCTCTTTATTTAAACTGACAATAATTCGTTTGTTTTAATCGATGTTTTTATGATTCTGGCTGGCAAAAAAAAACTTGCTTGGCAAAAAAATATGCTTCACTGCGAAAGCGCGAGTTAAATATCTAGTTAATATACACTTAACCGCAAAATTAACGCACCACATACATTTCGATTTATTTTAATTGTGGTCATATATTTTGACAAACGTGTTAAGAATAGAACACATGAACACAGTTATTTCGATGATAATAATAAAAGCGACTTTGAGGATGGTGAGAAAAGAAAAGAAAAGAAAGAAAAACAAACTAAAACTAGAAATATGGTAAGTAATAAAATTAAGGTAAGTAACAAAATAAACTAAGATGATTATTGTTGTTATGCACACTAATACAGCTTAAAATGTAACATTTTTGACTTATCAATATCTAGTGTTGCCACATCTTGATGTTGTTGCAGCCAGACAGCACCGTGGATTTCTTTTAATTAGAGGTGTAATCGTTTCTTGAAGGATATCTTCACATACGCGGATAAGACTTTGTCGCAACTCGTCTAGGTGGTGGATGTTGACTTCTAACACAGCGTGCCATTATGCCCCAAAGATGCTCTATTGGGTTCATATCTGGACTGCAAGCCGGCCACTCCAAAACTTGAATAGTAGCATTTTGTAAGTATTCAGTAACAACATGCGCCGTATGTGGTCTAGCATTATCTTACATAAGAAGGAATCCATCTCCCATGAACGATGCAAGAGGTACCAAAAAAGGTTTTAAAATGTCAGCTTATGTATCGTTGAGAAGTCAGAACAGACGTGTTGCTCAAATGACAGTTATCATTGAGCAACACATCTGTTCATACTAACTTTATACATACTTTTCTTTTAAAAGTGAGGTTTAGTTACAGCAAAACGTGCTGCTTATGAAAAGCTGCTACAATTTGGAAACTAAAACGGAATAAAGCCTACAAATGACGTCACAATAAACATTATTATCGACTTTGTATTTGATAAATCCGGGAAATACGTAATATTTTTCAAAATAAGTCGGAATTTATAAGTGGTGCGTTAATTTTGCGGTAAAGTGCATATCATTGAGTTTAACAACGGTGCAGTGGTTACGCGCAGTCCTACTGAAATTTTTGGTGTTGGCGTAGCGTCAAGAGCAGAAAAGGTGCTTTTAGCTTGTTTCGAAAAAAAAAAAGAAAATAAAAAAAAGGGAAACTAAACAAATTAAATCCTGTTTTATCTTCTCATACAGTAGCTGATGCCAAAACCAAGACAAGTGACAAGTTTAGAGGAGTTCACACAGTTTTTTTAACGATTTTTCAAGAATGCTTTAAGGTAATAAAAAGTACTGTGCTATTTTATTTTCAATCTTTTCACCTTATTTTGGTGTTTGTGTTTTAAAATTTGAAGCAGTTTAACCCCTATTGTTGTGCCCACTTTACTTTTTCAAGTCTTCAAATACTTAAGAATAGTTTCTGATGAAAAAATCCTTTCAAAAATAAATTTTCATTTTTAGAAGCATCAACTTTATGAAGGAGTAGTCACAAAAGACTTTCATGAGTGCAGTTACAGAGTTTGTTCTGAGTTCCTGGATTATCCAGAATGCAAGTTGCAATACTCTTTAGAGCATCCCACTCAATGAATAAGAAGTGGGAAATTCTTCTTGATTTTATTGGTGAGTGAAACAGAAATAGGATCTTTCTAAGACTTTTACCTATTTCTTTAGTTTGTTCATAGCTTTGTTTCATTTACAGTTATACTGACACAACCCCAATAAAGTAATGCTTAATTAGGTAGCTTTTCACTGGACAATCTATAGCTTCTTTGGAATGATCCCTTTAATTCGATTAAAGATATGCGATAAAATTTTAAAAAAATTACATACTCATTACATTTTGAACTGAACCTTTTGTTTGGCTTTCTCACATTATGTTTTATAGAGTTACTGCTAAAGTTAACTCAGCCTCAGGTAGCAAGTCTGATTATTGAAAATAAGTTATTGAAAGAGAATTTTGAGTGTTGTCCTGGGGCAAGGTTAAGGGTTAAGTTAGGTTAGCAGAGCATATAATATTGAAGCAGTTAAAGTTTCAAGAAAAAGGTAAGTCATGTTTCTTCGATAGTTTACCAGAACCCATTTTTTAAAAGTGATAGTTTGAAAAAGTTGACCTTTAGCCAACAAGTAAACATCCTTTTAACTGACTTGGGAATTATATTTTTAAGTTTATTCTCCATCAATCCTGAGCTTCTAATTTGTACGCAAATACATTTGCAGGCTTAATTTAGGTTAGGTAATATGTTAAAAAATGTAATATTTAAAAAAAATACTTTGCTTATTGTTCCAGGTCTCATTAACTTTTACCACGCTCTGCGAGTTTGTGATTGGAAAAATGCAGATACAGTGTGCAAGGTATGTATGCTTTACCTTTGCTAACCTAATGCTGTGTCGGTTTAGTGTCATAAATTTTTTCATTTTCCATTTGTCATTTGATATTTTGTCAGTGGATGTTTTAGGTCACTTTTTAAAATTGTTTTACCTTTTTGTCAGTAAACATTTAAAGTGTTCATTTCTTGCAATAACTAAAGTATCTGAAAAATATTTTCTTGCTACTCAGTTTAAATTCTTAACTTAATTTGCACCATCCCAATTTTTAAACTTTCAAGCTTGTTTTTTTAGACTTTGTGAGGAATTACTACTTGGGAAAGGATCGAGGCTAATGACAAGCAAGTCCTCCTAAACTCTGCTGTTTCTTGGCGACCCTGGTGATGAATTAAAGTACTGTCATTACAACAGTTGAAAAGAACATTTAAATACAGAGGTTCTCAAAATGCTTTTTGACAGAGAAATCTGTCGGACGCTCATATACAGAGTTGATTTTCAGTTGTTCAACTTGGCCTTTGATCACATCTGCTGCCCAGCGTTAAATTTAAAAGCCTTTAAACGTTTTTTATGTTTTGGTTAATTGGGTTATTTTTGAAAGAAGCTTGTTATTTTTGAAAGAAGCTGGGTTATTTTTGAAAAAAAGCCCAAATGTTTTAGAGTGAAATTGATGCAGTACAAGAAAGCCATGTTTTCATCGTTGAAACTTAAAGTTACCCATCGACTTGATCATTCAAATGTCCACAAGTTTTTTCGTTGAGAGGGAGGGAGCCGGGACAAAGTCGTTGCAAAAAGTATCGCTTCTCGGCCTAATGGCTAAGATCAAGTGTAGTATCTGTTCTTATCAGTTTAATATCTGGTACGCCGGCATAGTCCGGCTCATATATTAATCTGATTTTTGGCATTTGGTCAAGGGATCGTAGGTTTACCTCGCCCTGACCGCGGGTTGCCTCGGCGTTGCACTACTGCTGAGCGCGGCCCATACTATAGAGAAGGAAAAAAAAAAAGCAAACAAACGGGACGATGCGGTGTGCAATCGAAAACCCACAATTGAGAAGATTGGGGCACGTCCGAGGCTGCCCACACAACGGGAAAAGCATACTTACCTGACGGGGAAGTAAACCTGATCAACATGGGGCTTCTTCCAGGGTGAGGCTCTTGCATTGCACTTCGCCTGGGCTGACCCCTGCGATTACCGCTAACGTCGGTAACTCGACCGTACAATTTCTGGTAGTGGGGGCCTGCGTTCGCGCTCGCCCCCTCCTCTAACGACTTAAAAAAAAAACCTCTCCTCTCACCCCTAAGAGTCTACTGCATATTTTGAGAGGCGCATACAAAGTCTGCTATAAGTGCAAATAAATTTTATTTATTTCAAAAGTTGTTGTTTTTTTTTTTTTTGTTTTTTTTTTTTTTTGTACAAAATCAATAAAAATCTAAGAATCGCAAAGAGGCAACCAAATAAGCATAGGAGCGACGAGAATCGTTTCAACGTGACAACCAGCAAGCGTGATCGACCGGTTACAATCCCGGAAATCACTCGACGGCGGAACAAAATGTGACAGTCACAACAGTGAAAACGAGTCGCTGTAATAAAAAACAATGACGATAATAATAGTTAAAATAACAAACAGTAGCAATAAGAAAATCGATATCAATAGTGACAACGAAAATAATGACAACGATGAAGATAACAATAACGACAATAACAAAAATTAACGATAGCATCGATAAACTAACGATAATAGTAATACTGACAATAGCAACGACCACAAAAAAATAAGCATTAGCAATAACGATCTAACAGTAACAATAGTAACAACAACAGCAGCAGCAACAGTAACAACAATTGTCAACCATTTATGCATATCGCATATTGGATTCTGGTGCGGTGAAATGCATTCTTTTACTACCGTTCATTATTTTCATGAAAACAGCTCTGATTCCTACGTGTTGATCTTAGAAAGAAACGACAACGACCGAAACATTTTGGCAAGTTGACACGTCAATACGCAACGTTGCCAGAGATACGTAACGACGATTGACGAATCTTACAAATTTTTGCTCTTCAAAGCTAGTTTTGCAGTCTTTTCGTCATTTCGACAAAACTAGGGAACATTGACATCGTGCAACTTTAGACTTGCGAGGGTTTCTTTCATGGCCGCCGAGAGGACGGGGAAGATTCCCGGGTATCCCCGTGTATCTACAAACGATATTTTAAAAATCATTTTTTTAAAAGATTTAAATAGTTTTGACTTTTAAAAGATTTCATTAACTTTCGTTTTTAATTTTTAATGACTAGAGCACACTTCTATTGGTCCTGGGTATGTAATTGATCACAACGAGGGCCCCTTAAGAAAACTTCCCCTGGGCCCTCGTTGACTATGGTGGCTATAGTCCCTTTAACCGTTGCCCTTGTTGTTCAGCATCAAAACTAGCTTTCTGGCTTTTGTGCGAGGAAAAAGAGCGCCATTTTCTTTCCCTCAGAGATGCGGAGACGGAAGAAGCGCCCTCACACACCTTTCGACCAGTCGCTCCCCTTTCAATCGACACCACCCAGGCAGGGCCGTGTTTATGCATATTCTTTTGCAGGGGATGAGTTCTGTGTATCTTAGAGTCAACTGAAAAAGCAGATTTTGTAAAGAAAAGGGAGTCCCCTTTGGCGACTTTTTTTTTTTTTTTTCGTAAACGGTTGCAAAAGCCTACGGCACCAGGAGTTCCCAGGCGGTCACCCATCCAAGTACTACCCTGGCCCGACGATGCTTAACTTCCGTGATCGGACGAGAACGGGTGTATTCACCGTGGTATGGTCGTAGGCAATAGTGTACGGCTTTAATTTAAAATTTAAAGTTTCTAACGCCTTAACAATAATTTTTAACGGATGTGTGGCTATGAAAATAGCCTTTTGTGTTGTTTATACCGCCGTTTACTGGGCTGCTGGCTTTGGAACCTTCTCGTTCTTTTTGGGAAGCAACACAGCTTGAATGTTTGGCAACACACCGCCGCTCGCAATTGTAACACCTGACAACAACTTGTTTAACTCTTCGTCGTTGCGAACAGCTAGCTGTAAGTGACGAGGAATGATCCTGGCTTTTTTGTTATCGCGTGCAGCATTACCAGCTAACTCTAAGATTTCGGCGGAGAGGTATTCCAAAACTGCAGCTAAGTAGACCGGTGCGCCTGAACCGATGCGATTGGCGTAATGCCCTTTGCGCAAAAATCGGTGAACGCGACCAACAGGAAACTGAAGACCCGCTCTAAAAGATCGAGTTTTTGCCTTGGCCTTAGCTTTTCCTCCTTTTCCACGTCCTGACATTTTATTTTCTAACACAAGCAGAGACAGACAGACGGACCAGAGATCTCGTGCGCCTTTTTTTTATTTTAAACAGCAAAAAGTTTGCTATTCTTATCAAAATAGAGTGGTCTCAAAGTCAACCTTTTTTTAACCAATAGTAAAAAAGAAATAAACGATGCTCAAACAACTTAATCTTTTAAGAACCAATAGAAGTGCATATGACGCAAGAGTTTTCAAGTTGGAGGCTACAACTTTATCTTAAATTAAATCCAGTTGCAATGCAATGAAAACAAACGAAAAGAATTTTTACTGTTAGGCCCGTCGAAATGTCAGACGCACAAAAAACCGGAGGAAAACAAGCGCCAAAGGTGGCGAAAAAAGGCGAGAAGCGCGCCGGTAAGAAAGGTGGTAAAATCGCTGGAACTGGTGACAAGAAGCGCAAGAGAAAGAGACGAGAGTCTTATGCCATTTACATTTACAACGTCCTGAAGCAAGTTCACCCTGATGTCGGTGTTTCTTCTAAAGCAATGAGCATCATGAATTCTTTCGTGAACGACATTTTCGAAAGAATTGCTTCTGAAGCTTCGCGGCTCGCCCTTCAAAATAAGAAATCTACGATCTCTTCGCGTGAAATTCAAACCGCCGTGCGCCTTTTACTTCCCGGTGAACTTGCTAAACACGCAGTGAGCGAAGGCACCAAGGCTGTTACCAAGTACACCAGCAGTAAGTAGATCAAAATCCGCTCAAACGGCTATTTTTATAGCCACGCATCTTTTAAAAACATTAGACGCATTAACGAAATAGGTTCAAATGAAAATATCTGTTGCAATCGCTATATTTAATTGTGCAAACAATGCCAAGTGCAGAATAGCTAAACTAGCTGCTAAAATAAAACACTTAAACTGCTGCATCCGTCCTAGGCTATGAACAACTTAAAACCTTTTTTTTTCTTCTTCAAAATTGCTCTCAAACTCCCCTTTTCTAGAATATACATCGACCTAAAAAGCACGGAGCAGTTACCGGTGAGGTTACTGTGACTTTCAAACTCAATTAGTGTAATTGTTACTACCTGACAAAGTCCTAAATGCCGCGCAACGTTTTAAAGAAATGTGTACCTATGAAAATAGCCGTTTGATGAAGGATTGAGCAGTACAGGTTATTTCTTGTCCACTTGCGGTGGCACTCTTTGCAGCGACTTTCTTCTTAGGTGCTGTTTCAGCTTTCTTTACCGCGGGTTTTTTAGCAACCGGTAGCTTGGCGCTCCTTTTTAACTGGAGCGCATGAAATAGCACCAGCGCGACTAATCTTAGTGAGAGCAGTTCTACTTTTGAAAGTGTATGAGCAACGCTGGCTTCTAAAAATCCATTAGTCGATTGTCGCTATACCTATGCTGCCACGCAAACTCAATAGTGGTGGGGATCACAAACACGCAAGATAGTACGACTGCAAGAATATTTAATGCGTTGGCAAAGTGTTCAAAGTATTCAAATGTTGTCAGCAAAATTGTTACATCAACGGGTAAAGAAAACTGACGTTCTGTAAAGCTATCAAAATGTATCAAGGTGTAGAAAAAGTCTAATTAAAACAGTTAATAGTACCGCTGTCATTTTGTAGATGATTTTTTATGGATTATGTTAGTTATGGAAAAATAATTGGTGCATGAAAGGGTCAATGGGATAGTTACGAAACTACAAATGTTGTTAATGTTTGTAAGAAAATAAGACCGAGGAAGTAGACACAGTGTAATATCGTCAGTACAAATCATAATCTGATCACAATCGGAAAAAAAAAGAAGAAGAAGAATACAGTTTTGTTTGTAAATTTTTTTTTAATGACTCATAAAAAGGCTTGGGTACTAGTGATAACCCACAAGCTCTAAAATATCTAAAAAGATGCACTGTCTTCCGACCAGAGTTTCGGCACGGAAAAAACACATACTACAATTTAGTCACTGTGTATTAAGGTATGCATCAAATACTTGCCAATCGCATTTCGTTCATTTCGGGGTTTCGGGAAGGGGAATGATAAAAAAAAAAAAGAAAGAATTCGCAACTGAGCGTCCGCGGTGCACCCATCTTACTAGGCTGCGCGAGTAAGCAGAAACCGTTACTATGCTCTTAGCTAAACCAATGATATTTATACTAACTAGATGTAAAACTTCAAATAAATTTCGTAAGAAATTGTGAAGCAAGTTTTTTAAGTTTTTAAAGCCGGTAGCCTCTTTATTTAAACTGACAATAATTCGTTTGTTTTAATCGATGTTTTTATGATTCTGGCTGGCAAAAAAAACTTGCTTGGCAAAAAAATATGCTTCACTGCGAAAGCGCGAGTTAAATATCTAGTTAATATACACTTAACCGCAAAATTAACGCACCACATACATTTCGATTTATTTTAATTGTGGTCATATATTTTGACAAACGTGTTAAGAATAGAACACATGAACACAGTTATTTCGATGATAATAATAAAAGCGACTTTGAGGATGGTGAGAAAAGAAAAGAAAAGAAAGAAAAACAAACTAAAACTAGAAATATGGTAAGTAATAAAATTAAGGTAAGTAACAAAATAAACTAAGATGATTATTGTTGTTATGCACACTAATACAGCTTAAAATGTAACATTTTTGACTTATCAATATCTAGTGTTGCCACATCTTGATGTTGTTGCAGCCAGACAGCACCGTGGATTTCTTTTAATTAGAGGTGTAATCGTTTCTTGAAGGATATCTTCACATACGCGGATAAGACTTTGTCGCAACTCGTCTAGGTGGTGGATGTTGACTTCTAACACAGCGTGCCATTATGCCCCAAAGATGCTCTATTGGGTTCATATCTGGACTGCAAGCCGGCCACTCCAAAACTTGAATAGTAGCATTTTGTAAGTATTCAGTAACAACATGCGCCGTATGTGGTCTAGCATTATCTTACATAAGAAGGAATCCATTCTCCCATGAACGATGCAAGAGGTACCAAAAAAAGGTTTTAAAATGTCAGCTTATGTATCGTTGAGAAGTCAGAACAGACGTGTTGCTCAAATGACAGTTATCATTGAGCAACACATCTGTTCATACTAACTTTATACATACTTTTCTTTTAAAAGTGAGGTTTAGTTACAGCAAAACGTGCTGCTTATGAAAAGCTGCTACAATTTGGAAACTAAAACGGAATAAAGCCTACAAATGACGTCACAATAAACATTATTATCGACTTTGTATTTGATAAATCCGGGAAATACGTAATATTTTTCAAAATAAGTCGGAATTTATAAGTGGTGCGTTAATTTTGCGGTAAAGTGCATATCATTGAGTTTAACAACGGTGCAGTGGTTACGCGCAGTCCTACTGAAATTTTTGGTGTTGGCGTAGCGTCAAGAGCAGAAAAGGTGCTTTTAGCTTGTTTCGAAAAAAAAAAAGAAAATAAAAAAAAGGGAAACTAAACAAATTAAATCCTGTTTTATCTTCTCATACAGTAGCTGATGCCAAAACCAAGACAAGTGACAAGTTTAGAGGAGTTCACACAGTTTTTTTAACGATTTTTCAAGAATGCTTTAAGGTAATAAAAAGTACTGTGCTATTTTATTTTCAATCTTTTCACCTTATTTTGGTGTTTGTGTTTTAAAATTTGAAGCAGTTTAACCCCTATTGTTGTGCCCACTTTACTTTTTCAAGTCTTCAAATACTTAAGAATAGTTTCTGATGAAAAAATCCTTTCAAAAATAAATTTTCATTTTTAGAAGCATCAACTTTATGAAGGAGTAGTCACAAAAGACTTTCATGAGTGCAGTTACAGAGTTTGTTCTGAGTTCCTGGATTATCCAGAATGCAAGTTGCAATACTCTTTAGAGCATCCCACTCAATGAATAAGAAGTGGGAAATTCTTCTTGATTTTATTGGTGAGTGAAACAGAAATAGGATCTTTCTAAGACTTTTACCTATTTCTTTAGTTTGTTCATAGCTTTGTTTCATTTACAGTTATACTGACACAACCCCAATAAAGTAATGCTTAATTAGGTATGCTTTTCACTGGACAATCTATAGCTTCTTTGGAATGATCCCTTTAATTCGATTAAAGATATGCGATAAAATTTTAAAAAAATTACATACTCATTACATTTTGAACTGAACCTTTTGTTTGGCTTTCTCACATTATGTTTTATAGAGTTACTGCTAAAGTTAACTCAGCCTCAGGTAGCAAGTCTGATTATTGAAAATAAGTTATTGAAAGAGAATTTTGAGTGTTGTCCTGGGGCAAGGTTAAGGGTTAAGTTAGGTTAGCAGAGCATATAATATTGAAGCAGTTAAAGTTTCAAGAAAAAGGTAAGTCATGTTTCTTCGATAGTTTACCAGAACCATTTTTTAAAAGTGATAGTTTGAAAAAGTTGACCTTTAGCCAACAAGTAAACATCCTTTTAACTGACTTGGGAATTATATTTTTAAGTTTATTCTCCATCAATCCTGAGCTTCTAATTTGTACGCAAATACATTTGCAGGCTTAATTTAGGTTAGGTAATATGTTAAAAAATGTAATATTTAAAAAAAATACTTTGCTTATTGTTCCAGGTCTCATTAACTTTTACCACGCTCTGCGAGTTTGTGATTGGAAAAATGCAGATACAGTGTGCAAGGTATGTATGCTTTACCTTTGCTAACCTAATGCTGTGTCGGTTTAGTGTCATAAATTTTTTCATTTTCCATTTGTCATTTGATATTTTGTCAGTGGATGTTTTAGGTCACTTTTTAAAATTGTTTTACCTTTTTGTCAGTAAACATTTAAAGTGTTCATTTCTTGCAATAACTAAAGTATCTGAAAAATATTTTCTTGCTACTCAGTTTAAATTCTTAACTTAATTTGCACCATCCCAATTTTTAAACTTTCAAGCTTGTTTTTTTAGACTTTGTGAGGAATTACTACTTGGGAAAGGATCGAGGCTAATGACAAGCAAGTCCTCCTAAACTCTGCTGTTTCTTGGCGACCCTGGTGATGAATTAAAGTACTGTCATTACAACAGTTGAAAAGAACATTTAAATACAGAGGTTCTCAAAATGCTTTTTGACAGAGAAATCTGTCGGACGCTCATATACAGAGTTGATTTTCAGTTGTTCAACTTGGCCTTTGATCACATCTGCTGCCCAGCGTTAAATTTAAAAGCCTTTAAACGTTTTTTATGTTTTGGTTAATTGGGTTATTTTTGAAAGAAGCTTGTTATTTTTGAAAGAAGCTGGGTTATTTTTGAAAAAAGCCCAAATGTTTTAGAGTGAAATTGATGCAGTACAAGAAAGCCATGTTTTCATCGTTGAAACTTAAAGTTACCCATCGACTTGATCATTCAAATGTCCACAAGTTTTTTCGTTGAGAGGGAGGGAGCCGGGACAAAGTCGTTGCAAAAAGTATCGCTTCTCGGCCTAATGGCTAAGATCAAGTGTAGTATCTGTTCTTATCAGTTTAATATCTGGTACGCCGGCATAGTCCGGCTCATATATTAATCTGATTTTTGGCATTTGGTCAAGGGATCGTAGGTTTACCTCGCCCTGACCGCGGGTTGCCTCGGCGTTGCACTACTGCTGAGCGCGGCCCATACTATAGAGAAGGAAAAAAAAAAAGCAAACAAACGGGACGATGCGGTGTGCAATCGAAAACCCACAATTGAGAAGATTGGGGCACGTCCGAGGCTGCCCACACAACGGGAAAAGCATACTTACCTGACGGGGAAGTAAACCTGATCAACATGGGGCTTCTTCCAGGGTGAGGCTCTTGCATTGCACTTCGCCTGGGCTGACCCCTGCGATTACCGCTAACGTCGGTAACTCGACCGTACAATTTCTGGTAGTGGGGGCCTGCGTTCGCGCTCGCCCCCTCCTCTAACGACTTAAAAAAAAAACCTCTCCTCTCACCCCTAAGAGTCTACTGCATATTTTGAGAGGCGCATACAAAGTCTGCTATAAGTGCAAATAAATTTTATTTATTTCAAAAGTTGTTGTTTTTTTTTTTTTGTTTTTTTTTTTTTTGTACAAAATCAATAAAAATCTAAGAATCGCAAAGAGGCAACCAAATAAGCATAGGAGCGACGAGAATCGTTTCAACGTGACAACCAGCAAGCGTGATCGACCGGTTACAATCCCGGAAATCACTCGACGGCGGAACAAATGTGACAGTCACAACAGTGAAAACGAGTCGCTGTAATAAAAAACAATGACGATAATAATAGTTAAAATAACAACAGTAGCAATAAGAAAATCGATATCAATAGTGACAACGAAAATAATGACAACGATGAAGATAACAATAACGACAATAACAAAAATTAACGATAGCATCGATAAACTAACGATAATAGTAATACTGACAATAGCAACGACCACAAAAAAATAAGCATTAGCAATAACGATCTAACAGTAACAATAGTAACAACAACAGCAGCAGCAACAGTAACAACAATTGTCAACCATTTATGCATATCGCATATTGGATTCTGGTGCGGTGAAATGCATTCTTTTACTACCGTTCATTATTTCATGAAAACAGCTCTGATTCCTACGTGTTGATCTTAGAAAGAAACGACAACGGACCGAAACATTTTGGCAAGTTGACACGTCAATACGCAACGTTATCTCTCT